>NW_011494635.1:12698486-12719999 GCF_000754665.1 Bison bison bison
AAAGACTCTGGTGCTGGGAGGGATTGGGGGCAGGAGGAGAAGGGGATGACAGAGGATGAGATGGCTGGATGGCCTCACCAACTTGGTGAACGTGAGTTTGAGTGAACTCTGGGAGCTGGTGATGGACAGGGAGGTCTGGCATGCTGCAGTTCATGGGGTCGCAAAGAGTCGGACACGACTGAGCGACTGAACTAACTAACTAAGGGAAAAACAGAAGTGAAAAGCAAGAGAGAAAGGGAAACATATACCCAACTGAATGCAGAGTTCCAGAAAATAGCAAGGAGAGATCGGAAGGCCATCTTCAATGAATAGGCCTTCAAAGAAAGAGAGGCAAATAATAGAATGGGAAACACTAGAGATCTCTTGAAGAAAACTGGAGATGTTAAAGGAACATTTGATGCAAGTGTGGGCACAATAAATGACAAAAACAGTAAGGACCTAACAGAGGCAGAAGAGATTAAGAAGAGGTAGCAAGAATACACAGAAGAACTATACAAAAAAAGGTCTAATGACCTCAACAACCACAATGGTGTGTTCATTCACCTAGAGCCATATATCCTGGAGGATGAAGTCAAGTGGGCCTTAGGAAGCATTACTACCAACAAAGCTACAGGAGGTGATGGAATTCCAGCTGAGCTATTTCAAATCCTAAAAGATGATGCTGTAAAATTGCTGCACTCAATAGGTTTGCAAACTTGGAACACTCAGCAGTGGCCACAGAACTGGAAAAGGTCAGTCTTCATCCCAATCCCAAAGAAGGGAAGTGATAAAGAATATTCAAGCTACCAGACAATTGCACTCACTTCCTATGCTTGTAGGGTTATGCTCAAAATCCTTCGAGCTAGTCTTCAGTAGTACTTGAATCAAGAACTTCCAAATGTACAAACTGGGTTTAGAAAAGTCAGAGGAGCCAGAGATCAAATTGCCAACATCCATTGGATCATAAAGAAAGCAAAGGAATTCCAGAAAAACATCTACTTCTGCTTCATTGACTACATGAAAGCCTTTGTGTGGATCACAACAAACTGGAAAATTATTAAAGAGGTGGGAACACCAGACCATCTTACCTGTCTCCTGAGAAACCTGTATGTGGGTCAAGAAGCAACAGGCAGAACCTTACAGGGAACATCTGACAGGTTCAAAATTCAGAAAGGAGTTTGGCAAGGCTGTATACTGTCACCCTGTTTATTTAACTTAAATGTACAGTACATCATGCAAAATGCTTGGCTAGATGAGTTACAGGTTAGAATCAAGCTTGCCGGGAGAAATATCAATAACCTCAGATATACAGGTGATATCACTCTAGTGGCAGAAATTGGAAAGAAACTAAAGAGCCTCTTGAAGGTGAATGAGGAGAGTGAAAAATCTGGCTTTAAACTCAGTATTCATAAAACTAAAATCATGACATCTGGACTCATAGCTTCATGGCAAATAGAAGAGAAAAAAGAAAAAGCGACAGAAAAAAGAAAAGTGACAGATTTTCTTTTTTTTTTTTTTCAGATTTTCTTTTTGAATTCCATAATCATTACAGATGGTGACTGCGGCCATGAAATTAGAAGACACTTGCATCTTGGAAGGAAAGATATGACAAACCTAAATAGCATATTAAAAAGCAAAGACATCACTGCTAAGAAAGGTCCATATAGTCAAAGCTGTGGTTTTTCCAGTAGTCTTGATTGGATGTGAGAGTTGGACCATAAGGAATACTGAGTGCCGAAGAACTGGTGCTTTCTAACTGTGGTACTGGAAAAGACTCTTGAGAGTCCCTTGGACTGCAAGGAGGTTTAAACAGTCCATCTTAAAGATAATTAACCCTGATTATTCATAGGAAGGACTGATGCTGAACCTGAAGCTCCAATACTTTGGCCACCTGATGCGAAGAGCTGACTCTTTGGGAAAATATCTTGATGCTGGGAAAGATTGAGGGCAGGAGAAATGGGGGGCAGAGGATGAGATGGTTGAACAGCATCACTGACTCAATGAACTTGAACTTGGGCAAACTCCAGGAAACAGTGAGGAACCGAGTGGTCTGGCATTCTGCAGTTCATAGAGTTGCAAAGACTCAGACAGGGCTTAGCAACTCAACACCAAAACCACTATAATTAATACTGCCTGCCTGAGCATTTGAATGGGTAAGCAGTGATGTTATGTCACTGCCCCAGCTCTAGAAGCAAATTGGTAAAGTTGCCCAAATTTTTCTTTAGCATTCCTAGTCCACCAAGTCTATCTCTGTCTCTTGCTGAGTTATTTCCTTCATCTGACTTGCCCCATCCCAGATAATATCTCTGTGCATTAAGCATGGCCACCCATTTTCTGGATGAGGAAACTGAAATTCTGAAATATTCAGCAACTTACCCAGCATCACAAAATTTATACAAATAGAACAGACGTTTTTAATCCGGTCTACTTGACACTATAGTTCCTACACTATAATGTTTAACATAGAAGGCAATAATAAAGGTCTTCAACCAAAGAGAACAGCCCAACCTTCCTCTTTTTGTTAGGAGACGTCTTCTGCCAATAGGTGCCCCATCTTTTCTTGTATCCAATCAGATGAAGTAGAAGGCTCTAAGGGGTCCAGCAAGGAGCCCTTCCTCCACTCCACAGCCATCCCCAGCAATTCCTCTGCCAGGCTTTGGCTCCCCTCTCCCAGTTACAGTCTCTCTCATCTCACCTATTTTTTATCCTTTAAGCATCTGTCTCTTGGAGAGGGCTGGAGACCATCTGGTAAAGAAAGAGCAAAATTCTAACTGGAACAGTGTCAAACCTCCAACTTATGGAAAAATCCATGGTGACTGAACATTCCCACAGGCAGGGGGCTATAAATAGGGGTCTCAGACCACAGCGTAGGCCTGGAGGCTGCTGACAAGGAGGTCTACCTGCCTGGATTGGCTAATACTTGCTCCCAAGGAGCAGTTCAGGATTTTTGAGTCCATTGTTGCTATACATCTGGCCTCCTACTCCTGAAAGCTGAGACTCAGCTCTGAGAGTCTGAAAATCCAGACCCAGAGTCTATGATAAGTGTAATCTTCAACTTGTCCCTTCCTATCCCCATGAAACTACCTAACTGGGCAGCTTGTTGCTGGTGCTGTGTTTTGTCACCAGCTGGGGGTGAGCAAGCAAGGGAAGAGTGACAAAGCCACCAAGACCTTCCTAAAAGCTAAGACTCTTCTCTTTTCCTCAGCTAAGACCCCAGCTCCCCAGGAATGCATGCATACCTACCAGCTTACCATCCTCAATGATGGACAATGCAGAGGTTCAGTGGGCCAGCTCTGAACCCAGCTAGACTTGACTTTAAATTCCTCACTGACAGGTATCTTAAATCCCATTCCCTAGAATCAGAGCCTGATATGGAGATTCATGAGTACATGATTTGCAGAGGAAATGATCTCAAGAAAAAATGAAGAAGGGAACTAGGACAGGAAGGGGGGAATGATCAGCAAAAGATGAGGTCTCAGCTGGAGTCTAACCTCCACCTGATCTAATGTGGAGCTCTGCAGGGGCTCCTTAAAAGGAGTTAACCCCTTTTAAGGAAAACAAGTCAGACTCTTACATTCCTGTGTCAATCTGTCATTGTCCACCTTTGAAGAACAGGATGTGTGATGGAAGAGGACGACAAAAGTTCTCAGGAGGTTCTGGACAAGGACGTCAGCCCAGAGAAGGTCTCAGATGGAAGCTTTAAACCACTGCACTGGCAGCAGCTGAAGAAGGGATTACTGGATGGGAAAAGAGAGCCAGCTGAGGTTCAAACATTAGCTATCACACTGAGCGAGATGCAGCCAATTCTCTATAAAACAAGCATAACACTTATCATGTGGGTGTGTTAGGAGGTAAACTCAAGGTTGCCAACACAAGGTAAGTTCTCAGTGGCTGCAAGCTACCATTCCTATTGCTTGGTGAAGTCATTTTAAGTCAGGAGGTTAGCTTGACTAGTCTGTGGGGTGCCCATACATTTGGACAAACATTATGCTGAATATTTCTGTGAGGGAGTTTTGGATGAGAGTAATATTCCAATCCCCAAATAGGGCAATGCCAAACAGTGTTCAAATTACCAATTGTGCTCATTTCACATGCTAGTAAGGTGATGCTCAAGATCCTTCAAGCTAGGCTGGCTTCAGCAGTACATGAACCAAGAACTTCCAGATGAGCTGTGGTACATATATACAATAGAATATTACTCAGCCATAAAAAGGAACCCAGTTGATTGAGTCAGTTCTGATAAGATGGATGAACCTAGAGCCTATTATACAGAGTGAAGTAAGTCAGAAAGAGAAAAACAAATATCGTACACTAATGCATATATATGGAATCTAGAAAGATGGTACTAATGAAATTATTTTCAGGGAAGCAATGGAGACACAGACATAGAGAACAGACTTACAGACATGAGAGCAGAGGGAAGAAGGGGAGGATGGAATGTATGGAGAGAGTAACATGGAAATTTACATTAGCTTATATAAAATAAATAGCCAATGGGAATTTGCTGTACGACACAGGGAACTCAAACCAGGGCTCTGTAACAACCTAGAGGGTTGGATTGGGGTGGGGGAGGTGGGTGGGAGGTTCAAGAGAGAGGGGATATATGTGTGCTTATGGGTGATTCATGTTGATGTGTGGCAGAAACCAACACAATTCTGTAAAGCAATTATTCTTTGATTAAACAATAATTTGGGACTTCCCTGGTGGTCCAGTGGCTAAGACTCTATGTTCCCAATGCAGAGGGCCCAGGTTTGACCCCTGCTCAGGGAACTAGATCCAACATGCCACAACTAAGACCCAGCAAAGCCAAATAAAATAAATAATTTTTTAAATTAACTATTTTTTTCAAAAAAGAACTTCCAGATGTACAAGCTGGGTTTAGAAAAGACAGAGAAACCAGAGTTCAAATTGCCAGCATTCACTGGATCATAGAGAAAGCAAGGGAAATGCAGCAAAGCATCTACTTCATTGACCAAGCTAATGCCTTTGACTGTATGGACCAGAATAAACTATGGAAAACTCTTAAAGAGATGGGAATGCCAGACCACCTTACCTGCCTCCTGAGAAACCTATATCCAGGTCAATAGCAGTTAGAACCAGACACAGAACAATGGGCTGATTCAAAATTGGGAAAGGAATACATCAAGGTTATATATTGTCACTCATGCTTATTTAGCTTATGCAGAGTACATCATGCAAAATTCTAGGCTGCATTACTCACAAGCTCAAATCAATATTGCCAGGAGAAATATCAACAGTCTCAGATATGCAGATACCACTCTAATAGCAGAAAGTGAAGAGGAACTAAAGAGCCTCTTGATGAGAATGAAAGAGGAGAGTGAAAAAGCTGGCTTAAAACTCAACATTTAAAAAAACTAAGATCACAGCATCCAGTCCCATCACTTCATGGCAAATAGATGGGGAAAAAGTGGAAGCAATGACAGATTTTATTTTCTTGGGCTCCAAAATCACTGTGGATGATGACTGCAGCCATGAAATTAAAAGACACTTGCCCCTTGGAGGGAGAGCTATGACAAACCTAGAAATCATATTAAAAAGCAGAGACATCACTTTGCCGACAAAGGTCCATATAGTCAATATACATACGGTCAATATTGGTTTTTCCAATAGCCATGTACAGATGTGAGAGTTGGACCATGAAGGCTGAGCACTGAAGAATTGATGCTTTTGAATTGTGGTGCTGGAGAAGACTCTTGAGAGTCCCTTGGACTACAAGGAGATCAAAACAAGCAATCCAAAAGGAAATCAACCCTAAATATTCATTGGAAAGATTGATGCTAAAGCTCCAATACTTTGGCCACCTGATGCAAAGAGCCAACTCATTTGAAAAGACCCAGATGCTGGGAAAGATTGAAGGCAGAAGGAAAAGAGGATGACAGAGGATGAGATGGTTGGATGGCATCACCAATTAATGGACATGAAGTTGAGCAAATTCTGAGAGATGGTGAAGGGCAGGGGAGCCTGGCGTGCTGCAGTGCATGGGGTAGCAAAGAGTCGCACATGACTGAACAACAACATTCAAATCAGTGACTGAGTTGTTCAGTCGCTCAGTTGTGTCCGACTCTTTGTGACTCCAGGGATTGCAGCACGCCAGTCTTCCCTGTCCTTCACCATCTCCCAGAGCTTGCTCAAACTCATGTTCACTGAATCGGTGATGCCATCCAACCATCTTGTCCTCTCTCATCCCCTAGTCCTCCTGCCTTCAATCTTACCCAGCATCATGGTCTTTTCTAAACAGTTGACTCTTCGCATTAGGTGGCCAAAGTATTGGAGCTTCAGCTTTAGCTTCAGTCCTTCCAATGAATGAAGTCCTTCCACAAGGGCTTCCTTTGTGGCTCATCTGTAAAGAATCTGCCCACAAGGCAAGAGACCTGGGTTTGATCCCTGGGTTGGGAAGATCCCCTGGAGAAGGAAATGGCTACCCACTCAGTATTCTGGCCTGGAGAATATCATGGACTGTATAGTCTATGGGGTCACAAAGAGTCGGACATGACTTTCACTTCACTTGCAATGAATATTCAGGGTTGGTTTCCTTTGGAATTGACTGGTTTGATCTCCTTGCAGTTCAAGGGACTCTCAAGAGTCTTCTCACCACAGTTCAAAAGCATCATTTCTTTGGTGCTCAGCTTTCCTTATGGTCCAACTCTTACATCCTTACATGACTACTGGAAAAACTATAGCTTTGACTATATGGACCTTTGTTGGCAAAGTGATGTCTCTGCTTTTTAATAGGCTGTCTAAACTTGAAATAGCTTTTTTCCCAAAGAGCAAACGTCTTTTAATTTCATGGCTTCAGTCACCATCTGCAGTGATTTTGGAGCCCAAGAAAATAAAGTCTGTAGCTTTTTCCATTGTTTCAACATCTATTTGCCATGAAGTGATGGGACCGGAGGTCCCACTAAGTATTGATCTTAGTATTTTGAATGTTGAGTTTTAATACAGCTTTTCCACTCTGCTCTTTCACTTTCATCAAGAGGCTCTTTAGTTCTTCTTTGTGTTCTGCCATAAGGGTGGTGATTCTGAGGTTATTGATATTTCTCCCTGCAATCTTGATTACAGCTTAGCTTCATCCAGCCCGGCATTTTACATAATGTATTATGCATATAAGTTAAATAAGCAGGGTGACAGTACAGCCTTGACATGCTCCTTTACCAATTTGGAACCGGTCCGTTGTTCCAT
Organism: Bison bison bison; assembly: GCF_000754665.1. Taxonomy (NCBI): domain Eukaryota; kingdom Metazoa; phylum Chordata; class Mammalia; order Artiodactyla; family Bovidae; genus Bison; species Bison bison. Next base: position 12,705,666 of record NW_011494635.1, read on the forward strand.
GTCCAGTTCTAACTGTTGCTTCTTGACCTGCTTACAGGTTTCACAGGAGGCAGGTGAGGTGGTCTGGTATTTCCATCTCTTTAAGAATTTTCCACAGTTTGTTGTGAACCACACAGTCAAAGGCTATAATAGTCAATAGAGAATACGTAGATGTTTTTTCTGGAATTCTCTTTCTTTTTCTATGATCCAACAGATGTTGGCAACTTGATCTTTGGTTCCTCTGCGTTTTCTAAATCCAGTTTGAATATCTGGAAGTTCTCGGTTCACATACTGTTGAAGCCTGGCTTGGAGAATTTTGAGCCTTACTTTTCTAGCATGTGAAATGAATGCAACTGTGCAGTAGTTTGAACATTGCCCTTTGGCATTGCCCTTCTTTGGGACTGGAATGAAAACTGACCTCTTCCAGTCTGGTGGCCACTGCTGAGTTTTCCAAATTAACTGGCATATTGAGTGCAGCACTTTCACAGCATCATCTTTTAGGATTTGAAATAGCTCAGCTGGAATTCTATCACCTCCACTAGTTTTGTTCATAGTGATGCTTCCTAAGGCACACTTGATGTCACACTCCAGGATGTCTGGCTCTAGGTGAGTGGTCACATCATCGTGGTTATCTGGTCATTAAGATGTTTTCTGTATAGTTTTTCTGTGCGTTCTTGCCACCTCTTCTTAAGGTCTTCTGTTTCTGTTAGGTCCATAGTGTTTCTGTCCTTTATTGTGCCCATCTTTGCATGAAATGTTCCCATGGTATTTTTAACTTTCTTGAAGAGATCTCTAGTCTTTCCCATTCTATTGTTCTCCTCTATTTCTTTACATTTTTCACTTGGGATGGCTTTCTTATCTCTCCTTGCTATTCTTTGGAACTCTGCATTCAGATGTGTATATCTTTCCTTTCCTCCTTGACCAATCACTTTTCTTCTTTTCTCAGCTATTTGTAAGGCCTCCTCAAACAACCTTTTTGCATTTCTTTTTCTTGAAGATGGTTTTGATCACTGCCTCCTGTACAATGTTATGAACCTCATGAACTCCTTATTGCCAAATTCGGACTTTAACTGATAATAGTTGGGAAAACCACTAGGACATTCAGGTATGACCTAAATCAAATCCCTTATGATTATACAGTGGAAGTGACAAATAGATTCAAGGGATTAGACAGAGTGCCTAAAGAACTATGGACAGAAGTTCCTAGCATTGGACTTTGAGTAAACCAGCGGATTTGAAGTAAGTGTATTGCCTTCCATAATGTGAATGGGCCTCATTAATTAGTTGAAGGCCTGAATACAGAAAAAAAGCCTCATCTTCCCTGAACAAGAGGAAATTCTGCCAGCACTTGGCCTTTGGACTTGAACTGCAACATCATGTCTTACTTGGGTCTCTAGCCTGGTGGTCTGTTCTGCAGATTTTGGACTTACTATGAGAGTCAATACATATAACACACATATATATACTTGTATTTTATACATTAAGATATATGTGTGTGTGTGTTCAGTCATTAAGCCATTGGAACCCCATAGACTACAGCACACCAGGCTTCCCTGTCCTTCACCATCTCCCAGAGTTTGCTCAAACTCATGTCCATACAGTCAATGATGCCATCCAACTATCTCATCCTCTGTCACCTACTTCTCCTCCTGCCCTCAGTCTTTCCCAGAATCAGGGTCTTTTCCAGTGAGTCAGCTCTTTGCATTCAGTGGCCAAAGTACTTAAGCTTCAACTTTAGCATCAGTCCTTCCAATGAATATTCAGTGTTGATTGCCTTTAGGATTGACTGCTCTGATCTCTTTACTGTCCAAGGGACTCTCAAGAGTCTTCTCCAGCCTTGGAGAGAGTTTGGCCCTCTTAGCACTTTGATTTCAGATTTGCAGTTTCTAAAGCTATGAGAGAATAAATTTCTGTTACTTTAAGTCTCCTGTCTGTGGTTCTTTGATATGGCAGTCCTAAGAAACTAATGGATGCGAGAGTTGGACTGTGAAGACGGCTGAGTGCCGAAGAATTGATGCTTTTGAACCGTGGTGTTGGAGAAGACTCTTGAGAGTCCCTTGGACTGCAAGGAGATCCAACCAGTCCATTCTGAAGGAAATCAGCCCTGGGATTTCTTTGGAAGGAATGATGCTAAAGCTGAAACTCCAATACTTTGGCCACCTCATACGAAGAGTTGACTCATTGGAAAAGATTCTAATGCTGGGAGGGATTGGGGCAAGAGGAGAAGGGGACAACAGAGGATGAGATGGCTCGATGGCATCACTGACTTGATGGACATGAGTCTGAGTGAACTCTGGGAGTTGGTGATGGACAGGGAGGCCTGGTGTGCTGTGATTCATGGGGTCGCAAAGAGTTGGACACGACTGAGAGACTGAACTGAACTGAAGAAACTAATACAGTGAGTTTAGTAGATACTGCCTAACAGTTTGACAAAGTGCCACTCTCTAAATTTCTGAGAAAAGTCGAGGATTAGAGTCCATAAATTAATGGCCACATCCAGGTACTGCCCTCTTCAAGGATCTGTCAGGGCAGACAGCTGCACTTCCCCAGGCCAATCCTTCACCTTGAAACTACCACCATTGACCCTACCTAGAAACAAAGTCTCAGAAAAGATTACTTATCTAAGGTCACACAGCTGGCAAGTATTGGAACCAAGACTTCAACTCAGACTGATTCTAAAGCCGGGTTTTTGTTACATTTAGGCCCCAAAGTGTATTCCCACCTGACACCACATTATGTAGGCCACCAGGCTGACTCCTCCTCAGAGCCCTACCCTCTAGTTCACCCCATAGATGTCTCATGCTGTGAGTCAGAGCAGCTGGAGACTTTATGAGGCCTCTAATGTACTAACTATCTGCTAACCTGATTATACAAAAAAAGCCATATGTGAAACTCCCACTTTTATAACCACATAATTTATAAAGAAATGAGTGTACTTTTCCTGGGGCCTTTGCCTGTCCACCCTTCATGAGGGCTCAAAGATACCACAAAGCTTTTAAAATACAACAGGATTATAGGTCACTGTGAAGCAAAACATTCATTTAACCAAAGTCACACACACCCACAAAACGAATACAGATGACTTAGGGCAAAATTCATACAATCTGTTATCAAAAAGGAGCACTCTATGAAACTTCATTCTTTTAACAGAGAAAGAAATCAAATTCCAGTCTTGTACTAGATTACTTAACAATAAAATCCACTCACTTAATTAACTTCAACCTAAATTTAATAATCCTGACCACATATAAAATTTTTTCCCTCAGGATTCCTTTCTACAACCTTTCATCACTTTCTGTATCAATATCAGTTTGTCCTGTTTTTCCATTCAAAATAGTCAGCTCTAAAACATACTTTCTTTCTTTTCCCTCAATAAAATGTATTTCACTCCTCATACCTTCTTTACTGAAAACACACATTCTACTTTCCTACTGTATACTGAAATGCTTCGTTATTTCTACTAGCTTTAATTACATGTTTAAATTAGAATCCTCAATTCTTAAAATCTTAATATCTAGTGAAAACTAAGAAATAAGCAGTTATGAACTATCTTTTACTTTAGTATTTGAAGATTGGTGAACATAAATTACCTGTAATAATTTCTTCTTTTTGTCAATGCAATTTTTATAACTTTAACATTTTTATTAAAAGTTCAAACTTATAGAAAATTTGAAAAATCAGAACAAAAATTCCTATACACCTTTCCCCAAATTGACTACTTATTGATATTTTGCTCCCTTCACTTCATTATCAACCTAATTTTATAAACATGCTACTGCAGAAGAAAATTATTTCATAGCAACTATAATTAATCAATATTTTTTAAAATGGTTCAGTCTAATTTAAAGAGAACACCACTTTGCTACCAGGATCATCAAGTGGAAATTAACCCACAGGCTTGAATTGGAAAGTTTACTGGATTCAACCAAATCTGAAGCCCATACTTAATTATGGGCTTCAGGACACCCGAACATTTCCAAAGTGACCAAGCTGATGTCCATTTCAATGTGAGTTTTATTGTTTTCTTTTTCAATGGAGAATCACTCTAATGGCCTTTGAAAAAAGAAATTATTATTGTTAAAACAATATTTCATTTTGAAAAAAAACTCGCAAATTATAAAAGACTCCTACTCAAAAAGTAATTGAATGCTAACAATCAATCCCACCAAACTTACCAGCAACAGCAACTATATGGCCACCACCATGAAATCTCTTTCTGTTGTGACATTTGAATCTCCATTTCCTCTAGAAATAACAAGAAGTTTCATTTTGATCATCTGGTATTTTTCAAAACTAACCATGAGAGCCAACGTGACCTCACAACTTTCCACATCTGATTCCACAGATACTGCAGTGATCATATATCTGTGATTCACTTAAAGGGCTGCATATGGACAGGATCTTTTTGGGAACAGGAGAGACAGTTGGGTTAGAACTGGTTCATGTGATGCACGAACTGTGAAAGGAAGAGCTAAAATCACAGTCCTGGTGCAGACTACACAACACCTAGGTATAACTTTGTTAGAGGACATCGCCTGAGTACACAGCCTTCCCTGGGAGAATGCACTGTACAGATTCTTCACCGAGTAGTTAATCAGACACCTGAAAGAAAGCAGACATATTTCCTGGCTTCTTTAACTTGTTTCTTATTGCCTGAAGTTCCTGAAAATACAACCTAGATTCCCTCAGTATCAGCCAATGAAGTCACATGAACAGTTTGCTCCTATTCACTCTTGTTGGTGGATTTCCAAAGGTAAAAGAATGCAGTCTATGTCTTCTCAGTCATGAGGAAACCACTGTCACTGAATATCCCTGGGATACTTCCTACATCCAACCAACAAAGAGAGTGACAACTGAGGTTTTCTAATCAAAAACAAATGTGTCCCCTTGCTGAGAGATGGTGGCAGTGATATTTGCCTTGCAGAGCCCCTCAGCATCCCTTAGTGAAAACAGGAAGTGATAATTGGTTGGGCTGAAGAGTTCCCTGTAAGTTGACAGATAAAAGGAAACCACACAGCTTTGTCGTATACAGTTGGTACATCCTCTTAACAAGTCAGGCGCTGGCTTACTATAAAGAAGAGTGGACTTCCCTGCATCCATTTAAAAAGGCTTAGTCATCTCAGAGCACACAGGCTCCAGGGAACTCCATGTGTGGACTCGCACAGTGAGCGTCACATTATGGTCTGAGTGAAGGTTGACGCACCAGAGATGAAAAACATATCTTCATCCTCAAAACCCACAGGCAACAGCAGAAGGAAAATGTGCTGTCCAAAGTAATAAAGCATTTTCCACTTTCCTCCATACTCTAGAAAAGACCAAGAAGAGCCTGCCAGATATCATTCAGCTCCCAATAAAATGCCCCCATGGTGTGCCTTTCTCCATTCACTATCTCTCTGCAACTCTGGCAGTAGAATTCAATTTCTGTTTTGACACAGTGGGCCTTTGTCCCCTCACACATGCAAATTATGAATAATAGCATACAAAAAGGCTATAATATTAACCTCAGAAATGGTGGGGAGTGATCAGTGCAAAAAAAAAAAAAAGAGGAAAACAATAGAATGGGAAAGACTAGAAATCTCTTCAAGAAAGTTAGAGATACCAAGGGAACATTTCATGCAAAGATGGGCACAATAAAAGACAGAAATGGTATGGACCTAACAGAAGCAGAAGATATTAAGAAGAGGTAGCAAGAATACACAGGAGAACTATACAGAAAAGATCTTCATGACCCAAATAATCACGATGATGTGATCACTCACCTAGAGCCAGACATCCTGGAATGCAAAGTCAAGTGGGCCTTAGGAAGCATCACTATGATCAAAACTAGTGGAGGTGGTGGAATTCCAGTTGAGCTATTTCAAATCCTGAAAGATGATGCTGTGAAAGAGCTGCACTCAATATGCCAGTTAATTTGGAAAACTCAGCAGTGGCCACAGGACTGGAAAAGGTCAGTTTTCATTCCAATCCCAAAGAAAGGCAATGCCAAAGAATATTCAAACTAATGCACAGTTGCACTCATTTCACACACTAGAAAAGTAATGCTCAAAATTCTCCAAGCCAGGTTTCAACAGTACATGAACCATGAACTTCCAGATGTTCAAGCTGGATGTAGAAAAGGCAGAGGAACCAGAGATCAAATTGCCAATATCCATTGGATCATTGAAAAAGCAAGAGAGTTCCAGAAAAACATCTACTTCTGCTTTATTGACTAGTCCAAAGCCTTTACTGTGTGGAGCACAAAAAAACTGTGAAAAATTCTTAAAGAGATGGAAATACCAGACCACCTTACCTCCCTCCTGAGAAATTTGTATGCAGGTAAAGAAGTAACAGAAGAACTGTACATGGAAAAACACACTGGTTCCAAATCAGGAAAGGAGTATGTCAAGTCTGTATATTGTCACCTCACTTATTTAACTTATATGCAGAGTACATCATGAGAAATGCTGGGCTGGATGAAGCACACACTGGAATCAAGATTGCCAGGAGAAATACAAATAACCTCAGAATCACAGATGACACCAGCCTTATGGCACAAAGCGAAGAGAAACTAAAGAGTCTCTTGATGAAAGTGAAAGAGGAGAGTGAAAAAGTTGGCTTAAAACTCAATTCAAAAAACTAAGATCATGGCATCCAGTCCCATCACCTTATGTCAAATAAATGGGGAAACAATGGAAACAGTGACAGTCTTTATTTGAGGGGGCTTCAAAATCACTGCAGATGGTGACTGCAGCCATGAAATTAAAATATGCCTTCTCTTTGGAAGAAAAGCTACGACAAACCTAGACAGCCTGTTAAAAAGCAGATACATCACTTTGACAACAAAGGTCTGTCTAGTTAAGGCTATGGTTTTTCCAGTAGTCATGTATGGATGTGAGAGTTGAACTATAAAGAAAGCTGAGTGCTGAAGAATTGATGCTTTTCCACTGTGGTGTTGGAGAAGACTCTTGAGAGTCCCTTGGACTGCAAGGAGATCCAACCAAGCCATCCTAAAGGAAATCAGTCCTGAATATTCATTGGAAGGACTGATGCTGAAGCTGAAACTCCAATATTTTGGCCACCTGATGCAAAGAACTGACTCTTTGGAAAAGACCCTGATGCTGGGAAAGATGGAAGGCAGGAGGAGAAGGGGATGACAGAGGATGAGAGAGTTGGATGGCATCACCTACCTGATAGTCATGAGTTTGAACAAGACCTGCGAGTTAGTGAAGGACAGGGAAGCCTGGCATGCTGCAGTCCACGGGATCACAAGTAGTCAGACGTGTCTGAGCAGCTGAACTGGGAGTGAAAGCAGGGTATTGTGCATGATCCCAGCACACAGCACCACCACAGGGGTGGACAGACCACCTAAACTCTGCCTCCTGCCCAACCCTATCAGTGATCATTTCTAAAAACATCTCAAGGTGACACCAAACATTTTCATTAATAGTCCTAAATACTTTTGTTTCTCTGTTTAGTAATTGCTCTCTTAGTATCTTATTTTATTTGGGAATGACTGACATATTCATAAACTTCTGTCACTTCAATGAGCAAAACTCTAGAACTTTGTTACCAAAGTTCATTTTAAGTAGACTTTTAAACAGACATTTCTTCCTAAGAAATCATTTTAAGTAGACACTTCTTTTTTAAAAAACAAATAATTCAGGTTGAAACTTTTTTCATTTCATTTCTTTATTTATGTATTTTTGGCTGCACTGGGTCTTGGTTGCTTTTGTACAGGCTTTCTCTAGTTGCGAGAGTGAGGTCTAATCTTCGTGTTGTGCAAACTTCTCATAGCAATGGCTTCTCTTGTTGCATAGGCTCTAGGCACACAGGTTTTAGTATTTTCAGCACGTGGGCTCAGTAGTTATGGCTCATGGGCTCTAGAGCATGGGCTTAGTTGCTGTGGCACACAGGCTTAGTTTCTCTGAGGCATGTGGGATCTTCCCAGACCAGGAGTCAAATCCATAGCCCCCACATTGGCAGGAAGATTCTTATCCACTGTGCCACCAGGGAAGTCTCTAAGTAGACATAGCTAAAATATAATTATTCTGAAAGAGTTTACTCAAAAGCTCTTCTCTTATTTACAGTTACCTTAAAGTTTCATCATGTCAAGTTATTTTCCTTGCAACAGATACATTGTCTCATTGTTGTTTAGTCACTAAGTTGTGTCTCTCTTTTGCAACCCTATGAACTGTAACCCACCAGGTTCCTCTATCCATGGGATTGCCCAGGCAAGAATACTGGAGTGGGTTGCTATTTCCTTCTCCAAGGGATCTTCCAACCCAGGGATCAAACCTGCATCTCTTACATCTCCTGCATTGGCAGGGGGATTCTTTACCACTGAGCCACCAGAGAAGCCCCTGCAAAAGATACAGTAAGGTCTTATTTGACTTCTGTTAAACCTAGATACAATAAAGTATTATACTGATACTTAATGTTGATGACTCTAAAGACATGTCTATATAAATTAGATCAACAAACTTTAACTTTAGTACCAGATATCAATTTAATATTGAATATTTCCCAGCATGAATGAATCTGAGTCATTTTGGCTGGTTTCTTTTATATTTAATTTGTAAACACTTTCAAATTAAAATGAGCTCTTTATAAGTTCAATTTTGATAATACTTTCTGGAGGTAAAGATATCTCATATGTATAATGTGTACAGTTCAGTTCAGTTCAGTTCAGTCGCTCAGTCATGTCCAACTCTTTGCGACCCCATGAATCACAGCACACCAGGCCTCCCTGTCCATCACCAACTCCCGGAGTTCACTCAGACCCACGTCCATCGAGTCAGTGATGCCATCCAGCCATCTCATCCTCTGTCGTCCCCTTCTCCTCCTGCCCCCAATCCCTCCCAGCATCAGAGTTTTTTCCAATGAGTCAACTCTTCACATGAGGTGGCCAAAGTACTGGAGTTTCAGCTTTAGCATCATTACCTCCAAAGAAATCCTAGGGCTGATCTCCTTCAGAATGGACTGGTTGGATCTCCTTGCAGAACAAGGGACTCTCAAGAGTCTTCTCCAACACCACAGTTCAAAAGCATCAATTCTTCGGCGCTCAGCCTTCTTCACAGTCCAACTTTCATATCCATACGTGACCACAGGAAAAACCATAGCCTTGACTAGACGGACCTTTGTTGGCAAAGTAGTGTCTCTGCTTTTGAATATAATGTGTACACAGACCTATAAATGGGCAAAACTAAAGATCTCATGGCTTACCTTTAGAAAGAAAACATAGTTATGAATCAGGTAGTACAATATAAGCTTACTATTTTACAAAGGACAATTGGAATCATTAAAGTTGCTTGCTCAGAAGACTAAGGTTTTATTCTTTGAAAAGCTTGGCTGAGGGAGCATTCCCAGTGGCTTGAACAGCCACTTTGTCATTTTTTTTTCCTTTGTTTCAAATTCTGCCTGATTGAGCTAATTAGGCTCAGCCTCGGGTCCATGTGACCTCTGTTTCCATTTCTGGTCTGTAGAGCTTTATAAGTGATCAACAGTTGCTTTAGTTCCCCAAAGAACTGGTCTGTCACCTGCTGCTGCTGCTGCTAAGTCTCTTCAGTCATGTCCAACCCTGTGCGACCCCAGCCCACCAGGCTCCTCTGTCCCTGGGATTCTCCAGGCAAGAACACTGGAGTGGGTTGCCATTTCCTTCACCAATGCATAAGAGTGAAAAGTGAAAGTGAAGTCACTCAGTCGTGTCCGACTCTTCGCGACCCCATGGACTGTAGCCTACCAGGCTCCTCCATCCATGGGATTTTCCAGGCAAGAGTACTGGAGTGGGTTGCTATGTCCTTCTCCAGTCTGTCACCTAGATGAATTTAAAAGATTGATTTGTCTGACTATATATCAGTGAAAAGACTTCTAACTAAACTGAAATTTATGAATTCTATCTTCTAGAGTTTAATTAATCATGCCTTCAAAAGACTGTATAGGACATTCAGCAAAGACCTTTCACCTTCCTAAGTTTACAAGTTAAACCCAGAGCAAAAGTCACTAATTTTACTTTAATTAACCCCTGAATGCTAGTTTCCAGTTTTTGCTTATTTGTGTGGATCAGATTATCCTATTGGTTTCTTTTAGTATGTTTAGTTAATACTTCCTGAGAGACAGATTTATATGCCTTGTTTTATAATAACACACAAGGGAAGCATTTCTCAGTGCTATCAACTTTTATACAGTTAAATTTAGCTTTCATTAGGATCCAGTCGACAAGTTTCAATCTTATAGGAGAAATTCTAGAAGTTTTTCTCCTTTATTCCCTAACCATTTTATCTAATTTTATATAAAGTACTCTGGGGTCCCCAGAGGGGGTGAGAAATGAAATATTTCCTGCCATATCAGTAAACACTGATGTCGCAGTCACCAGCAATTGCAGCCACCACAGATGGTGAGCTGGTGAGCCCTGAGGGAACTCAGGAAGATAATAATTCTTGCCATATAGCAGCTATCAGACAGTTCAGTTCAGTTCAGTTGCTCAGTCGTGTCCGACTCTTTGCAACACCATGGACTGCAGCACCCCAGGCCTCCCTGTCCATCACCAACTCCTGGAGCTTACTCACACTAACGTCCATGGAGTTGGTGATGCCATCCAATCATCTTATCCTCTGTTGTCCCCTTCTCCTCCTGCCTTCAATCTTTCCCAGCATCAGGGTTTTTACAAATGAATCAGTTCTTCACTTCAGGCCAAAGTATTGGAGGATCAGCCCTTCCAATGAATATTCAGGACTGATTTCCTTTAGGATGGACTGGTTGGATCTCTTTGCAATCCAAAGGACTCTCAAGAGTCTTCTCCAACACCACAGTTCAAAAGCATCAATTCTTCGGCACTAAGCTTTCTTTATAGTCCAACTCTCACATCCATACATGACCACTGGAAAAACCATAGCTTTCTCTAGACAGACCTTTGTTGGCAAAGTAATGTCTCTGCTTTTTAATAGGCTGTCTAGGTTGGTCATAACTTTCCTTCCAAGGAGCTAGCGTCTTTTAATTTCATGGCTGCAGTCACCATCTCTAGTGATTTTGGAGCCCAAAAAAATAAAGTCTGTCACTGTTTCCACTGGTTCTCCATCTATTTGCCATGAAATAATGAGACCAGATGCCATGATCTTAGTTTTCTGAATGTTGAGTTTTAAGCCAACTTTTTCACTCTCATCTTTCACTTTCATCAAGAGGATAATAATTCTTGCCATATAGCAGCCACCAGACAGTACACACTCCCTACGTTGAGCCCTGAGGAAACTCAGAATGTGAAAACAGAGGATACGGGTCCCAGATAGCTGACGTGCATATCAAAGGAATGCTTCAGTGAGACAGACTCTTGCATCTTTCCACACATAGAAAAGCACAAAATTCCTTACCTTTGGATATCTGGTTTTCTTTAACAATAATCTTTTGATGTCCAGACTATTTTGTTGCAAAACTTCCATATAAACTGGCTCCTCCCTTTACTTACCTCCTCAGAGAGTTCTGTCAGTGTTCTTTGAGATGCTCTCTCTCAGCCTAAAGTCCTAAAAATTCCTCCTGAATAAAACATAATTCTCAACTTTTAGGTTGCTAATATTTTTTAAGTCAACAGAGGTTTGAGTCAAGGAATTCAGGCTCTTGGCCTAACTGTTGCCCCAAGTAATTGTTGGTTAAGCATCTCAGTGTAAAAAAAAATTTTCCAGCCTCTTAAATATATATTTTAAAAACTGGGGTAAATAGAGCAGACTCATGTGATTTTTAATGTTGGAGATTAGTAGGGGATCCCTTTTGGCCCATTTAATCTTAGTTAATATAATATCAAAACCTCGTGTTTTAATCACATACATGTCTATTTTATTTATCCCATTTTAAATAACCATCTGAAGATTTCTTTATTTATTTGAGATAAGTCCTTTTTAAAATTTCTTTCTTGTCCCAACAAGTATCTAGACTTTCCTCACAGGTTTTTTTTCTTGTTAACATTCATTATTCTCATGTTTTATTGGCATCTGTAAAACCCATTGAGGGGAAGTGAAGACCACAAATAAAGCTTCCCAAACTGGTTTTTCTTACTTGCTTTAAACTAAAGAAGTTTGTAGGTTAACCATTAAACATATTTCTTTTTTCTCCCTTTAATTTGATTTTTATACAAGTACCAATAAAAGAGCTATTTGTAATGAGAGTGCTCTAAAATTTTACCAATTTAGAAGTTTCTCCAGTTTAAAGGATCCATATTTGGCTATTAATGAGATATATATTAATAGTAATTCAAACCATTAAGACATAAGAGGCTTTTCCATAAAAGAATGGGGGAGGATGTCACCTAAATAAAAATATCCAGAAAGTTTACTCCTAAAAATAGTATGACAGAGATCAAGATTTCTACACACACACACATACACACAAAACCCCCTAAGAAGATCAGGTAGAACATTTTCATCTCAAAGACACAAGAAGAGAAATGCAAGTTTCCCCAGAAGGCCTTTGTTTACAGTAAGAATTCTGAAAAACTATTTTTATCAAGCCAGTGTTTTAAACTTAACTACGTATGCAATAAAAGAGCCTCCTCATTTTTAATGTGGATTTCCTCTAATTCCCAATGAAAGTACTTGTAAATTTTGCAGATATATAAACCTGGGTGGGATATTAGATGGGGGCTGGCAATATGTCTTTCTTGTTTTGAAAACTTTTATTCCCCATTCAGAGGTCAGTTTGTCAAAATAATATCACTAGTGTAGCCAACTCAAGGAAAAATGGCAGGCCAGTCTTCTTAATTACCCAATCCAACACTACTCAGTCTTTTAAGTGAACAAAGCCTTCCCAGTCCTTCAACCAAGGATAAACCAGTCAGTCTAAACTGGGTAAAATCTTCCTAGTGGCTTTCACTGAGGATAATCCACTCAGTGTCTAAACTGAGCCCCAGTGTTTTTCAACCAGGCTCCCCCAATATCTTTCAAATGCAGGGGTCATTCCCCAATATCTTTCAACTGCGAAACAAATTACTTGTTAGATACTGCCAAATAAAACTCAGGATCATCAACCAAAAGTAGGGAGATCTGAGAACCAGTAGAGACTCACCCAATTCATCTGGATTCTCCAAGGAGACAGAGAGGCACAGGAGGCCTCTGCTGGTATCAAGGCTCTGGATCCTTCTAGAGTTCAGGCAAAGGAGAGAAAGTTGCTCTGGTCCCTTCATGGTTACCATAACTATCAACTGAAAAAAAAAAATGCACAACCTAAAAGTTGAGAGTTATGTTTTCTTTTTTTTAATATATATATTTTTTTATTGAAGTATAGTTGACTTACAATGTTTCAGGTACACAGCAAGGTGATTCAGTTATACAAATACACATATATTATTTTTGAAATTATTTTCCATCATAGGTTATTATAAAATATTGACTATGGTTCCCTATGCTATACAGTAAACCTTTGTTGCTTTGTATATACACTTTTAATTAGAAATCTAGCATTCTATTCATACTAAGTCAAGCAAGTAGAATCAAAATGTCATAACTTTTTAATTTAGGCAAAAATTCATACATTTTCTAAAATATATATTATACATATTTATATATATATGTATACAAAAGTTTTTCTACTACGCTTGATAAAAGCTTGAGAAAACATCAAAAAAAAAAAAGAACAGATGGAAAAATTGGAGAACATAAATGAAATGGGAGCACTGAATATGAAATAGAAAGAGTAAAACAAACATAAAAGTAAAAGATTGTCATAGAGTCCAGTTGTTTTTAAATATGACTGCTCATTAGAAACTATCTGGAGCTCTAGAGAAAAAAGGCAACACCTGAGCATTTGTATTTTTCAAAAAATTTCCATATAATTCTGACAAGCATCTGCATTTTAAAAAGTGATTACAGGTGTTTGTTTGGTTTTTTTAGATACTAGTTTTAGGGCTTCCCTGGTGGCTCAGAGGTTAAAGCGTCTGCCTGGAATGCGGGAGACCCAGGTTCGATCCCTGGTCGGGAAGATCCCCTGGAGAAGGAAATGGCAACCTACTCCAGTACTCTTACCTGGAGAATCCCATGGAGGGAGGAGCCTGGTGGGCTACAGTCCATGGGGTTGCAAAGAGTCGGACATGACTTAGCAACTTCACTTTCTTTAGTGATATAGAGTTCTATTATTTTTCTGTTGACCAATCATGATACAATGATATTAAGTGAATAATAGAAACATAGCCACATGAGACAGGGTGCTCAGGGCTGGTGCACTGGGATGGCCGTGGGGGATGGGATGGGAAGGGGGTTCTGGATGGGGAACACATGTGCATCCATGACTGATTCATGTCGATGTTTGGCAAAAACCACTACAATATTGTAAAGTAATTAGCCTCCAATTAAAATAAATTAATTAATTTAAATTTTTAAAAAAGTTACATAACCACAA
>NW_011494635.1:12720099-12723965 GCF_000754665.1 Bison bison bison
ATAACCACAATAGAAAAAGACATTTATCAGTTTTCACAATCAATAACCAGACAAAATAAGAAAAAGATAATTACAATTGCAAGCCATAATGGGAACGTGATTAACTTAACAATTTAAAATAATTACGTACATTTGGGGTGGAGGGTGGAGAAGGGAATGGCAACCCACTCCAGTATTCTTACCTGGAGAATCCCAGGGACAGAGGAGCCTGGTGGTCTGCCATCTATGGGGTCGGAAAGAGTCAGACACAACTGAAGCAACTTAACAGCAGAAGCAGCAGGGAGCAGGGTCAAGCAGAGTGATGTGGTAAATGGAAGTGCATACAGGCACATGTTTTCATTCACCCAGTCAGTCTGTGTCTTTTGGTTGGTGCATTTAATCCATTTGCATTTAAGGTAATGATTGATATATATGATCCCATTACCATTTTCGTAATTGTTTTGGGTTTATTTTCTGTAGGTCTTTTCCTTCTCTTGCATCTCCTGCCTAGAGAAGTTCCCTTAGCATTTGTTGTAAAGCTGATTTGATGGTGCTGAATTCTCTTAATTTTTGCTTATCTGGAACCTTTTGATTTCTCCATCAAATCTGAAGGACAGACTTGCTGGGTAGAGTAGTCTTGGTTGTAGGTTCTTCCCTTTCATCACTATAAATATATCATGCCATTCCCCTCTGACTTGTAGAGTTTCTGTTGAGAAGTCAGCTGATGGCCTGATGGGAGTTCCTTTTATGCTATTTGTTTCTTTTCCCTTATTGCTTTTAATATTTTATCTTTGTCTTTAATTTTTGACAGTTGGATTACTATGTATCTTGGTGTGTTTCTCCTTGTTTATCCTTTTTGGGACTCTCTGTGCTTCCTGGATTTGGTTGATTATTTCCTTTCCCATGTTCAGGAAGTTTTCAGCTATTATCTCTTCAAATATTTTCTCAGGTCCTTTCTCTCTCTTCTGTTTCTGGGACCCCTATAGTGAGAATGCTAAAATTTAATGTTGTCCCATAGGTCTCTAAGGCTGTCCTCATTTCTTTTCGTTCTTTTTTCTGTATTCTGTTCTGTGTCAGTGATTTCCACCATTCAGTCCTCCAGGTCATTTATCCATTCTTCTGCCTCAGTTATTCTGCCTCTGCTATTCTGCTATTGATTCCTTCTAGTGCATTATTCATCTCTGTTTGTTTTTTAGTTCTTCTAGGTCTATAGAAAACATTTCTTGCATCTTCTTCATTCTTTTCCCAAGATCCTGTATCATCTTCACTATCATTATTTTGAATTCTTTTTGGGGAAGTTTGCCTATCTACACCTCACTTAGTTGTTTTTCTTGGATTTTATCTTGTCCCTTCATCTGGGACATAACTTTCTGCTTTTTCATTGTGATTAACATTCTGTAATATGGTTTTTGTTTTAGCCTCCGTGGGACTGTGTTTCTTTTTGCTTCTGTCTGCCCTCTGATGGATGAGGCTAAGAGGCTTATGTAAGCTTCTTGATGGGAGGGACTGGTGATGGGAAAAACTGGGTCTTGCTCTGGTGGGCAGGGCCTTGCTCAGCAAAGCTTTAATCCAATTATCTGCTGTTGAGTGGTGTTGCACTCCCTCCCTGGTAGTTGTTTGGCCTGAGGCGACCCAGCCTGGGGTCTACAGGCTCTATGGTAGGGTTAATGGTGAACTACAAGAGGGTTCACCAAAGGGGACCTTCCAGGGCCCCCATCCCTGTGGTGAGTCCCTGCCAACTCACACCTCCATAGGAGGCCCTCCAACACTAGCACATAGTTTTGATTCCTATGGGGTCACTGTTCCTCTTCTGTGGGTCTTGGTACATGCAAAATTTTATTTGTGCCCTCCAAGACTGGAATCTCTGTTTCCCTCAGTCCTCTGGAAGGCCTATAATCAAATCCCACTGGTCTTCAAGGTCAGATTCCCTGGGGATTCCCAGTCCCTTTGTCAGATCCCCAGGCTGGGAAGCCTGACATGGGGTTCAGAACCTTCACAATAGTGCAAGAACTTCTTTGGCATTATTGCTCTCCAGGCTGTGGGTCACCCACACAGCAGATATGGAATTTGATTTTACTGTGATTGTGCCCCTCCTATCGTCTTGCTGCAGCTTCTTCTTTGTCTTTGGACATGGGCTATCTTTTTTGGGTGTGTTCCAGCATCCTCCCATCAATGGCTGTTCAACAGCTAGTTGCAGTTTTGGTGCTCTCACAGGAGGAGATGAGCTCATGTCCTTCTACTCTGCTATCTTGAACCAGAACTGACAGTTATGTTTTTTTCAGCAGATATTATTAGGACTTCAAGCCTAGGAGACAGGCTTTCACATAAGCTCTAAGAAAACTGTTCTGAAGAGGAAGTGAGGGGTTGGGGGAGCCAGGATATACAGAAGTTTTTGCAAAAATACCACATAGTCAGAACAAAAGGCTACTGCTTTGTTTCTGTTTGGGGGAGGTTGAGAATACTTTATTAGTTTCTGTATCAAACTCATTAGATAAGATCTTACATATTTAATACCATTAAATACATTGCCCCTATACAAATGGAAAAAATTATGTTAATGTTTCTAGACCAATATGGCTGTTAGTTGCTTTTTTTTTATCATTATATAAACCATGTGCCAGGGCATATTAGTTACCTATTGCTGTGTTACAAATTACCCTAAAACTTAGCAGCTTAAAATAACAATACTGATACAGTCTCACCCAGTTTGGGAGGGTCAGAAATTTGGAAGTGGCTTAACTGGGTAGTTGTAGCTCAGTGTCTTCTATGTGATTGCAGCCAAGAGCTTGGCCAGGGCTGTGGACATCAGAAGGCTTGACTGGGGCTGGAGGGTCCATTTTCAAGTTGGCTTTTCCATGCAACTGGCCAAATAGTGCTGGCCATTGGCAGGAGACCTCAGCTCCTCGCCTTATAGACCTGCCCAGAGGGCTGCTTGAGTGTCCTCCTGACATGGCAGCTGTTCTTCCAAGAGAAAAGGATCCAAGAGAGAACAAGATGGAAGTGGCAGTGTCTTTTGTGACCTAGCTTTGGAAGTTACACATTGACATTTCCACACTGGTTACACAGCCCAGCCCTAGTCCGTGTAAGAGGGGAACACCAGGAGGCCAGGATCACTGGAGCCATACTGGAGGCCAGCTGCCACACAGGGACTCTATTGGCCACTTATATATATTGCTTCTAATCCTACGACACTGCTATGGGCTAGGTTTTTGGTCCTCGCTGAATGGATTGAAAAAAAAAAAAAAATCCCCAAAGTAATTAAGTGTCTTGGGACTTCCCTGGTGATTCAGTGGTTAAGAATCCACCTGCCAAATGCAGAGGATTCGGGTTCAATCCCTGGTCCGGGAGGATTCCCCATGCCAAGGGGCAACTAAAACCATGCTCTACAACTATGGAAGCCCACACGTCTAGGGCCCATGCTCCAAAATAAGAGAAGCCACCACAATGAGAAGTTCATACTCTGCAGCTAGAGAGTAGCTCCTGCTTGCCTCAACTAGATAAAGCCCGAGTGCAGCAACAAAGACCCAGCACAGCAATGTGGCTGTCAGTTTCTGTACAATGTCAACCAACATGTACAACTGGGATATTTTTCCAAAGTTGACAGCACAGCTGAAGTTTCTAAAAATTCAAGTTAGATATAGATAGATTCATTTATTCACATAAAAGACCAATAGCAGTATGTCATACATCAATATCATCCACAGCTTTTCTAGGTTCTGCAGTCATCTGAGCAAAATTAGAGACACATCCAGCATTCTCCATTAAAAAAAAAAAAAAACAAAAAACAAAACTCCAGAAAATAGCAAAGTTCTGTTACTGTTGTGGTACTTGGCACCATTTTTTTATTAGCTTTTCAATCATAATCCAGAAAGAAAAAAATTCTAGAA
>NW_011494635.1:12724065-12740396 GCF_000754665.1 Bison bison bison
AAGTTCTGTTACTGTTGTGGTACTTGGCACCATTTTTTTATTAGCTTTTCAATCATAATCCAGAAAGAAAAAAATTCTAGAAGTGTCATTAAAAATAGCTGTGATATAGCATAGTCCCTACTACATGTCATAAAGCAGGTACAAGATATTTTACATTCACAGAAGTATGATACAGTACTGTCCTACATGTATAATATTAGCAGATGTAATTTAAAAGATTTTATTTGAGACTTGATTCTACTTTTGCAGCAGAGGACCCAAAGGATGGCTATGACACAGCTCTGGCTACTGTTATAAAAAGAAAACTAGATATCTCAAGTTAAGGAGTTTATCACTTTTCTATGTGTGGAAAGATGCAAGAGTCTGGGCTCACTGAAGTCATTCCTTAGATGTGCACCTCAGCTATCTGGGATCAGAATCCTGTGTTTTCTCATCCTCAGTTTCCTCAGGCTGCACCTTTGGTGGTAGCTACAGTCTGATGGCTGCTAGATGCTTGGCATTCCTTGTTTCCTTCCTGAACTCCCTCAGGCTCACCGTTAAGGGTGGTTGCAATTGCTGATGACTGTGACATTCTTCGTTTACTGATATGGCAGGCAATATTTTATTTCTCACTGTCCAATCCCCTTTAACAATCTCTTTCTCTGGTATTCAGGGTGAGGGATCATCATTTTTTTTCTCTCTGACCTCTGTCTCCTTCACTGCTTCTTCCTTCCTTTCCTGTGCACCCCAGGAGCTTTCCTCATGGGCAGACATGTCACTGGGGACATTGCAATGAGCAGGACCACAGTTCCTACTTCTTCCAGTCTACAATTGAGTCTCCATCTTCTTCCAGTTGCCTAAATGCCAGTGCTCCCTGGGGGCCCAGTCTATAGCACTCCTCTCTCCCTCTCTATAAGACTCTTCCATATGTAAAGAAATCTCTAGGGTATATGACTGGAAGTGGAAGCACTGGGTCATAAAACACTTTGTCTTCTACTCTGTAAGATATTCGGAGAAGGCAATGGCAACCCACTCCAGTATTCCTGCCTGGAAAATCCTATGGGTGGAGGAGCCTGGTAAGCTGCAGTCCATGGGGTCGCAAAGAGTCGGACACGACTGAAGAGACTTAGCAGCAGCAGCAGCTGTAAGATATTATCAAATTGATCTCCAAAGTATTATACCAATGTGCATTCCCTCCAGCCAAGTATAAGTTTATCTGCTACTTTACAAATGTTTTTGTGGACACTGTTGCTGCCTCATACAGATCCCCTTTACAATCTGATACACCCTGTTATAGCTTTTGGGCACATTGGCTGCTAATGGCTCCCAGATGACCTTTGCTGGACAACTGCCCTTGGCAATGGGAGTCTCCTATCTTGTATTCCCTGCAGTAGGCCTCTACACATTTTTGTTTTTTAAGTTGGGTCCAAGATGGAAAGAAAAAAGTGGAAGCAAGAGAAGGACACCATAGTCTCTGTCTCTTCCAGGCTTGGTCCTCCCAAGCTCCAGGAAGACATGGGAAGAAGAAAAGGAGGAAGGAAAATAGAAAGGACTTCGTGGAGGAGGAGAATGGGGAACGCTGGTTTAAATCTGCTCTCCAGGCCAGATGGGCAGGAGGATGGGAGCTGGGCAAGCCTCTCTTTGCAGATGTCAAGGATACTGAAAACCCACATCACCTCCTGCCGAGAAAAGCCTTTTCTGCCTCTGTCATCTACTCACCCACTCCCTCACTCACCCACTTGTCTTCTCTTTTCTTTTTTAGCTATTTCCCTGAGTCCTTTCACTCTCCTTCTTTGTTCACTGCTTCTGTCTCCAGTGCAGAGAACTGCTCAGTGCCAAGCAGCAGCTCAATGTTTGTTACATGAATTCATGGATGAATCTCACTTGATATGCAAGGATTTTTAATAAAGAACAAAATGTTTTATAGAAGTTGCAAGTGTAATATTTCTTCCTCAACCTGTTGCTAAACCCTACACTTACTCATGACACAGAGTGAAAAGTAAAAGTTACAGTCCCTCAGTCGTGTCTAACTCTTTGCAACCCCATGGACTGCAGCCTGCCAGGCTCTTCTGTCCATGGGATTTCCCAGGCAAGAATACTGGAGTGGGTTGCCATTTCCTTCTCCAGGGGATCTTCCCTACCCAGGGATTGAACTCAGGTCTCCCAAACATAAGCACTTCCAAATGTGAAACTGCAGCCTTATTTCCCATGACAAACCTAGCTTCTCCTTTTTCGTCTCCCTGGTCTCAGAGCCTTGCCTCTTTGTCTCTCTCTGCAATCCTGGACACTTAGGGAAGGCTCTACCAACCATCTGGTCTGCCTGGAGCCACAGACCACATGCCCTTTCATTTTTTTTTCCATCTTGTGCACCTTCCTGGTGGTTTTTAAGATGTCTGTCTATAAAATCCATTGGCTTCACTTCTCTGCAGTCCTACCTCGAATAGGGCCACTTCCTTAGACACAGACCCATCCTACCTGTTTTCTCCTTAAAGTTCCTCTTGTTCCTTCCAGATCCTATCACTATTCCATTCACTCCACCTCACTCCCCGAAGCCATGTGTGAGTGAGCATGTGCACACACACACATTCTTTCTCTCTGTGTGTATTTATATACCAATAATTTGTTGATAATATATTATATACAAATTGTATAAATATATGATATGTATGTTGATGCTTAGTCTCCCAGTTGTGTCCAACTCTTTGCCACCCCATGGACTGCAGCATGCCAGGCCTCCCTGTCCTTCACTATCTCCCAAAGTTTGCCCAAGTTCATGTCCGTTGTCTTAGTGATGCCATCCAACCATCTCATCCTCTGACACCCTCTTCTCCATCAGCCCTCAATCTTTCCCAGCATCAGAGACTTTTCTAATGAGTTGGCTGTTCATATTCCATGAGCAAAATACTGGAGCTTCAGCTTCAGCATCAGTCCTCCCAATGAGTATTCAGGTTTGATTTCCCTTAAGATTGACTGGTTTGATCTCCTTGCTGTCCAAGGGACTCTCAGGAGTCTTCTTCAGAACCACAATTTGAAGGCATCAATTCTTTGGTGCTCTGCCTTCTTTATGGTCCAGCTCTCACAACCATACATGACCACTGGGAAGACCATAGCCTTGACTATACGGACCTTTGTCAGCAGAGTAATGTCTCTGGTTTTCAACACACTGTGTAGGTTTGTCATAGCTTTCCTGCCATGTAGCAATAACCTGATTTCATGGCTGCAGTCACCATTCACAGTGATTTTAGAGCCCAAGAAGAGGAAATCTGTCACTAGTTCCACCTTTTCCCCTTCTATTTGCCATGAAGTAATGGGGTTGGATGCCATGATCTTAATTTTTTAATATTAAGTTTTAAGCCGGGTCTTTCACTCTCCTCCTTCACCCTCATCAGGAGGCTCTTTAGTGCCTCTTCACTTTTGCCATTACAATGGCATCATCCACATATCTGAAGTTGATGTTTCTCTGGCCTATCTTAATTCCAGCTTGTAACTCATCCAGCCTGGCATTTCTCATGATGTTCTCAGCGTATTAGTTCAGTTCAGTTCAGTCACTCAGTGGTGTCCGACTCTTTGCGACCCCATGAATCCCAGCACGCCAGGCCTCCCTGTCCATCACCAACTCCCGGAGATCACCCAGACTCACATCCATCGAGTCAGTGATGCCATCCAGCCATCTCATCCTCTGTTGTCCCCTTCTCCTCCTGCCCCCTATCCCTCCCAGCATCAGAGTCTTTTCCAATGAGTCAACTCTTCACATGAGGTGGCCAAAGTACTGGAGTTTCAGCTTTAGCATCATTCCTTCCAAAGAAATCCCAGGGCTGATCTCCTTCAGAATGGACTGGTATCAGCGTGTAGGTTAAATAAATAGGGTAACAGCAGACAGCCCTGTTATACTCCTTTCTCAATCCTGAATCAATCAGTTGTTCCATATAGGTTTCCAACTGTTGCTTCCTGACCCACATACAAATTTCTCAGAAGACAGGTGAGATGGTCTGGCATTCTCATCTCTTTAAGAGCTTTCCACAGTTTGCTATGATCCACACAGTCAAAGACTTTAGTGTAGTCAATGAAACAGAGGTAGACTTTTTTTGAAATCCCCTTGCTTTCTCTACAATCCAGCAAATATTGGCAATTTGATCTCTGGTTCCTCTGCCTTTCCTAAACCCAGCTTGGACATCTGGAAGTTCTTGGTTTGTGTAATGCTGAAGCCTAGCATGCAAGATCTTAAGCATGACCTTACTAGCATGGGAGATGAGTGCAAATGTCCAGTGGTTTGAACATTCTTTAGTTCTGCTCTTCTTGGGAACTGGGATGGGGACTGACCTTTTCCAGTCTGTGGCCACTGCTGGGTATTCCAGATTTGCTGACATATTGAGTGCAATACTTTGATAGCATCATCTTTTAGGGTTTTGAATAGCTCTTCTGGAATTCCATCACATCCACTAGCTTTACTGACAGCAGTGCTTCCTAAGGTCCACTTGGTCTCACACTCCAGAATGTTTGGCTCTGGGTGACTGACCACACCATCATAGTTATCTGATTCATTAGGATCTTTTTTTGTACGATTCTTCCATGTATTCTTTCCATCTCTTCTTGATGTCTTCTCTGTCTACTAATTCTCCAATGTTTCTGTCCCTTATTGCGCCCATCTTTGGGCAAAATGTTCCCTTGATATTTCCAATTTTCCTGAAGAGATCTCTAGACTTTCCTAGACTTTCCCCTTCTATTGTTTTCCTCTATTTTTATGCACTGTTCATTGAAGAAGGTCTTCTTGTCTCTGCTTGCTATTCTTTGGAACTCTGCGTTTAGTTGGATGTACCTTTCCCTTTCTCTATATGTATATGTGTGTGTGTGTAAGTATATTATATATGAAAGTGAAAGTCACTCAGTTGTGTCTGATTCTTTGCGACCCCATGGACTATACAGCCCATGCAATTCTCCAGGCCAGAATATTGGAGTGGGTAGACTTTTCCTCTCCAGGTGATCTTCCCAATCCAGGAATCAAACCCAGGTCTCGCTCATTGCAGGCAGATTCTTTACCAGCTAAGCACAAGGAATAATGTGTGTGTGTGTGTGTGTGTGTGTGTGTGTATACAGAAATATGTATATATATAAGAAATATGTCTTCCTCTATGTATTTCTCCATTTTATATCATAACTCTTTGGCCACCTTCCTCTCCCTCACTGTGCTTTCTCTGCACAGGTGTTGCCACCTCATACATAGGCTCTTTATTCTGGACCTTTGACTGTGGATGCTGTGGTAAGCAGACTAATAACCCCCCAAGAAGTCTACATCTTCAGAACCTGGGAATATGTTACCTTATATGGCATAAAGGTCTTTGTGATATACTTAAATTAAGTATCTTAAGATTATCCTGGGTTATCCAGCTGAGTCTGACGTAATCACAGGAGGTCTTTTCAAAGGAAAGAGGGAAGCAGAAGAGTCAGATAAGGAGATGTGATGGTGGAAACAGAGGAGTAAAAGAGAAAGAAATTTTAAGGTTTTACACTGCGGACTTTGAAGATGGAGAAAAGGGCCACAAATCAAGGAATACTGGAAGTCTCAAGAAGCTTGAAAAAGGCAAGGAACAGATCCTTTCCTAGATAGAGCCCTAAAATGAACATACATCTGCCAATACCTTGATTTTGGTGCAGTGAAACACATTTTGAACTTCTGACCTCCAGAACTGCTAGATAACAAATCTGTGTTGTTTTAAGCTACCTTGATACAACAGCAACAGGAAACTAATACAGGCATCAATTTGTACAACTCCAGTACCTGTATAGTGCACCACCTGAGAAGCTATTCCTGGCAGCTTTGTTTGGTACTACTCATGCATAATGCCTTGGCTAACTTCAATCAGTCTGTGACTGGAGAATAACGGTGTCCTTCAAACATTGCCTTAGGTGAGGTTCTCCCAGAAGCAAACTCTCAAACAAGGAATTAGATGCAAGTAGTTTAATTAAGAGATGATGCCAGGAAACATGAACAGGGGAGTAAGGAAATGAGACAGTGAAGGGAAGGCAGTCAATAAAGGTAGGTTATCAATAAGCTGCCAGTGGGCAGTTAGGGCTCAATCCTACAGAGGAACTCTGGAAACCAATGAAGAACATGTCCCAGTGTTACCCTTGCCCCCCCAAACCTCTGCCCAATGGGAAAAGGAAATGAGTGGGATATTTATATACCTACTCCTCTTGGTCATTCGTTGAGGGCCATGTAGGAATGATGGGAGGGTGTTCTTTGGCCAGCACAAACAGAACTACCTTCACACTTTTGAGAAAGCCCTCAGACAGAGATATGTGGATTCCAGCCACATAGAGCACTGAAGTAGTGAGTCCCAAGCAGTGAAGTATCTGTCCAGTCAGCACTGAGGCAAGTGCATGTCCTTTCAGAAAGGAGACACCTCCATATCCCTGGCTTCCATACCTCTCCTGACTAAAGTGGAAATAGTATGGGCTCTGGGTTCTAATCCAGGCACCTCTATGGGACTCTGCAGAGTGTGTCTCAATTTGGGTTTACCTGTTTTATCATGATTAGACTGCAGTGAGAAGCAATAGTGTGCCCTTCATGTCAGGGGATATGTAATGTCAACATTGTTAATATTAGTGATCTTTACCTTGATCCCTTGGTTAAAGTATTGGCAGCCAGAATTCTCCACTTTTACATTATCCCTTTATAATTAATAAATATGCTGAAGAGATACTTTCAGATTTTGTTTCTCATTGATTTTTATCCACTAATTTTAGCCACCATCAATGGATCTTGCCTGCTACTGTTATTACTGTAGAGTTGGCTCATGGCAACTTTCTATTTCCCTCATTTTTTGACCTAATTTTGTTGTAGTGTTTTCTGTTTTCTTTTTTTTTTTTTTTTGGCCACATAGTGTAGTATGTGGGATTTTAAGTTCCCTGACCAGGGATCAAACTTGTACCCCATGCAGTGGAAGCATGGAGTCTTAACCACTGCAAGTCCCTAGATCTAGTTTTAAATTCTTTCACAGCTCAGTTTCCTCATCTGTAAATGAGGATAATAATTTTCCTGCTAGAGACAAAGAGCAACATGACATAAGAATAAAAGGATTCATCCTCCAGGAAAGTACAAGGATCCCAAGTGCATACTTGCAAAAGAGTCTCAAAATATATGCTGTAACACCTGATAGAGCTGAAAGGAGAAATAATCAAATCCACAATGATAAATGAAGACTTCAACCCCATTCTCAGCAAATGATTAAATTATTAGAAAATCGATAAGGATGTAGAAAAACTCAACAACACTATCAACCAAAAGGATATAATTGACACACGAAGAATACTGCAATTGTAAAACAACTATACTCTAATAAAAATTAATTTTAAAAAGAATATCACAACCAGTAATAAGAGCACACACATTTTTTTCAAGAATTCATAAGATAAACCATGACCTGAGCCATGAAACAAATCTCAACCAATTTAAAATAACTGAAATCATACATACAAAATATAACAAAAGGATAGATACATAGATCAATGGAACAGAATAGAAAACCCACAAATATATCACACACAAATATGCCCAACTGATTTCTTACAAAAAATTGTTTCCTGCAAAAACAATTCAACAGAAGGAGGATAGCCTTCTCCACAAACGGTGCTGGAACAACTGGATATCCAAAGGCAAAAAACCAAAACTTTCAATTTAAAAATCACATCTTACACAAGAATTAAGTCAAAATGAGTCATGAGTCATGGACTTGAATGCATAATTAAATCTTTAGGGAAAAATTTGGAAGAAAACCTTCAGGATCTAAGATTAGGTAAAGAGTTCTTAAATTTGACATCAAAAGCACAATCCATAAAAGAAAAATTTTGATAAATTGAACTTAATAAAAATTTAGAACTTTTGCTCTATGAAAGGCCTTTTAAGATGACTAAAAGAAAAACCACAGACTAGGAGAAAATACTCAAACAGTAACTCAACAGTTTAAAAAACATACACATCAAAAACAAACAAAAAAAAAACCTAATTGGTTTTCTTTCTTCTAACTGATAAGATGAACAATTAGAAAATGAACAAAAGATCTGACCTAACATTTCACCAGAGAAGATATACAGATAGTAAATAAGTAAATGAAAAAAAATACAGTATCATTAGCCATTAGGAAAATGCAAAATAAAAATACAATGAGATAGCACTACACACCTACCAGAATGGCTAAAATTAAAAGTTGTGACACCAGAAGCGGACAAGAATACAAAGTAACCTGAATCACTCATACATTGATGGTAGAAATGTAAAATTATACAGTTGCTTGGAAAACAATTTGGTAACTTCCATATGACTCAGCAGTTGCATTCCTGGGCATTTATCCCAGAGAAATCACATTCACACAAAAACCTGTAAACAAACTTTTGTATAATTTTGACTACGTGTAATAGTCAAAACTAGAAACAATTTGAAAGTCCTTCAACAGGTGAACTAACACCCAAAAAAGATGCGCTTTTAATTATAGGGGACTGGAATGCAAAAGTAGAAGTCAAGAAACACCTGGAGTAACAGGCAAATTTGGCCTTGGAATACAGAATAAAGCAGGGCAAAGGCTAATACAGTTCTGCCAAGAGAAGGCACTGGTCATAGCAAACACCCTCTTCCAACAACACAACAGAAGACTCTACACATGGTCATCACCAGATGGTCAACACCAAAATCAGATTGATTATATTCTTTGCAGCCAAAGATGGAGAAACTCTATACACTCAGCAAAAACAAGACTGGGAGCAAACTGGTTCAGATCATGAACTCCTTATTGTCAAATTCAGACTGAAACTGAAAAAAGTGGGGAAAACCACTAGACCATTCAGGTATGACTTAAATCAAATCCCTTATGACTATACAGTGGAAGTGAGAAATAGATTTAAGGGACTAGATAGATCTGACAGACAGAGTGCCTGATGAACTGTGGACAGAGGTTTGTGACATTGCACAGGAGACAAGGATCAAGACCATCCCCATGGAAAAGAAATGCAAAGAAGCAAAATGGCTGTCTGAAGAGGCCTTATAAATAGCTGTGAAAAGAAGGGAAGTGAAAAGCAAAGGAGAAAAGGAAAGATATACCGATTTGAATGTAGAGTTCCAAAGAACAGCAAGGAGAGATAAGAACGCCTTCCTCAGTGATCAATGCAAAAAAATAGAGGAAAACAATAGAATGGGAAAGACTAGACATCTCTTCAAGAAAATTAGAAATACCAAGGGAACATTTCATGCAAAGATGGGCTAAATTAAAGGACAGAAATGGTAGGGACCTAACAGAAGTAGAAGATATTAAGAAGAGGTGGCAAGAATACACAGAAGAACTATACAAAAAAAGATCTCACAACCCAGATAATCATGATGGTGTGATCACTCACCTAGAGCGAGACATCCTGGAATGTGAAGTCAAGTGGGCCTTAGGGAACATCACTACAAACAAAGCTAGTGGAGGTGATGGAATTCCAGTTGAGCTATTTCAAATCCTGAAAGATGATGCTGTGAAAGTGCTGCACTCAATATGCCAGCAAATTTGGAAAACTCAGCAGTGGCCACAGGACTGGAAAAGGTCAGTTTTCATTCCAATCCCTAAGAAAGGCAATGCCAAAGGATGCTCAAACTACTGCACAACTGCACTCATCTCACACGCTAGTAAAGTGATGCTTAAAATTCTCCAAGCCAGGCTTCAGCAATATGTGAACCATGAACTTCCAGATGTTCAAGCTGGTTTTAGAAAAGGCAGAGGAACCAGAGATCAAATTGCCAACATCCGCTGGATCATCAAAAAAGCAAGAGAGTTCCAGAAAAACATCTATTTCTGCTTTATTGACTATGCCAAAACCTTTGACTGTGTGGATCACAATAAACTGTGGAAAATTCTGAAAGAGATGGGAATACCATAACACCTGACCTGCCTCTTGAGAAACCTATATGCAGGTCAGGAAGCAACAGTTAGAACTGGACATGGAACAACAGACTGGTTCCAAGTAGGAAAAGGAGTACGTCAAGGCTGTATATTGTCACCCTGCTTATTTACCTTATATGCAGAGTACATCATGAGAAACGCTGGGCTGGATGAAGCACAAGCTGGACTCAAGATTGCTGGGAGAAATATCAATAACCTCAGAATCACAGATGACACCACCCTTATGGCAGAAAGGGAAGAAGAACTAAAGAGCCTCTTGATGAAAGTGAAAGAGGAGAGTGAAAAAGTTGGCTTAAACCTCAACATTCAGAAAACTAAGATCATGGCATCCGGTCCCATACTTCATGGCAAATAGATAGGGAAACAGCAGAAACCATGGCTGGCTTTATTTTTCTGGGCTCCAAAATCACTGCAGATGGTGATTGCAGCCATGAAATTAAAAGACGCTTACTCCTTGGAAGGAAAGTTATGACCAACCTAGATAGCATATTCAAAAGCAGAGACATTACTTTGCCAACAAAGGTCTGTTTAGACAAAGCTATGGTTTTTCCAGTGGTCATGTATGGATGTGAGAGTTGGACTATAAAGAAAGCTGAGCGCTGAAGAATTGATGCTTTTGAACTGTGGTCTTGGAGAAGACTCTTGAGAGTTCCTTGGACTGCAAGGAGATCCAACCAGTCCATCCTAAAGATCAGTCCTGGGTGTTCATTGGAAGGACTGATGTTGAAGCTGAAACTCCAATACTTTGGCCACCTGATGCGAAGAGCTGACTCACTTGAAAAGATCCTGATGTTGGGAAAGATTGAGGGCAGGAGGATAAAGGGACGACAGAGGATGAAATGGTTGGATGGCATCACCGACTCAATGGACATGGGTTTGGATGGACTGCAGGAGTCGGTGACGGACCAGGAGGCCTGGCATGCTGTGACTCATGGGGTCACAAAGAGTTAGACAATGACTGAGCAATTGAACTGAACCGAACTGAGTCTGTATCTATTAATCTCCAATTCCAAATTTATCCCTCCTCATCTTTTCCCCTTTGGTAACCATAAGTTAATTTTTGATGTTTGTGAGTCTATTTCTATTTTATAAAAAAAGATTGTGTCACTTTTTTTAGATTCCACATATGAGTAATATCATGTATTTCTCTTTTTCTGTATGAGTCATTTGACTTAATATGATAATCTCTAGGTTCATTGATGCTACAAATGGCTTAGCCTTTTGTAGTAATATTCCATTGTAAATATATATATTTTTTTATTTGTCAATAGACTTGTAGGTTGCTTTCATGTCTTGGGGATTGTACGCCGTGCTGCTATGTACATTGGGGTATGTGTATCTTTTATAATTAGGTTTTTATCTTTTCTGGGTATATGCCCAGAAGTGGAATTTCTGGATCATATAGGAACTTTATTTTTAGATTTTTAAGAAAACTCTATACTGTTCTCCCTAGTGGCCGCCTCAGTGTACATTCCCACCAGCAGACTAAGAGAGTTCTCTTTTCTTGGCACTCTCTCCACCATTTATTATTTGTAGATTAAAAAAAAAAAAAAAACATTAAATTTTATTTATTTTTTTCTTTTTCTGTTCTTTTTTTTGGCTTTGCTGGGTCTTTGTTGCTGCACAAGCTTTTCTCTAGTTGTGGCCTGCAGGGGCTACTCTCTAGTTGCTGTGCGTGGGCTTCTCATTGAGGTGGCTTCTCTTGTTGTGAAGCACAGGCTCCAGAGCACATGGGCTTCAGTAGTTGCGGCACATGGGCTTGGTTGTTGTAGTTCCCAAGCTCTGGATCACAGGCTCAGTATTTGTGGGCCATGGGCCTAGTTGTCCCATGGCATGTGGGATCTTCCCAGACCACAAATCAAACCCATGTCTCCAGCATTGGCTGGAGAACTCTTTATCACTGAGTCACCAAGGAAGCCCTATTATTTGTAGATTTTTGCTGATGGTCATTCTGACTGGTTTAAGATTATACCTCATTGTAGTTTTGATTTGCATTTCTCTAATAATTAGTGATGTTGAACATCTTTTCAGGTGTCTGTAGGCCATCTTTAGGCTTCTTTGAAGAAATGTCTATTTGGGTTTTTTGCCCATTTTTTGATTGGGTTGGTTGGTTGTTTTTATATTGAGCTATATGACCTGTTTGTATGTTTTAGAAATTAATCCCTTGTCAGTGACATCATTTGCAAATATTTTCTCCCATTCAGGAGATGTCTTTTCATTTTAAGGTTTTCTTTGCTGTGAAAAACCTTTTAAGTTTAATTAGGTGCCATTTGTTTATTTTTGTTTCCATTACTCTGGGAGATAGATCTAAAAATTTGCTGCAATTTATATCCAAGAGTATTCTGCCTATGTTTTTCTCTCACAGTTATAGAGCATCTGGTCTTGCATTTAGGCTTCCCTAGTGGCTCATATGTAAAGAATCTGACTGTGATGTGGGAGACCTGGGTTCAGTCCTTGGATTGGGAAGATCCCCTGGAGGAGGGCACGCAACTCACTCTAGTATTCTTGCCTGGAGAATCCCCATGGACAGAGGAGCCTGGCAGGCTACAGTCCATGGGGTCAAAAAGAGTCAAACATGACTAAGCACAGCACAGCTTAGGGTTTTCTGGGGCTTCCCTGGTGGCTCAGTGGTAAAGAATCCACCTGCCAATGTAGGAGACATGGGTTCAATATCTGAGTCAGGAAGATCCTATGGAGAAGGAAATGGCAACCCTCTCTAGTATTCTTGCCTGGGAAATCCCCTAGACAGAAAAGACTGACAGGCTACAGTCCATGGGGTTGCAAAAGAGTCAGACACAACTTAGTGACTAAACAAAGGCAACCACATTAGGGTTTTTTGTGTACACTATCATGTCATCTGTCAGCAGTGACAGTTTTACTTCTTCCTTTCCAATCTAGATTACTTGATTCCTTCTTTCTGATTGTTGTGGCCACAGTTTCCAATACTATGTTGAATAAAATGGTGACAGTGGGCATCCTAGACTTGTTTCTGATTCTAAAAGAAATGCTTTCAGCTTTTTACTATTGAATATGATGCTAGCTCTGGGCTTGTCATATATAGCTTTTGTTTTACTGAGGTATGTCCCCTCTGTGGGTTTCCCAGGTGGTGCTAGTGGTAAAGCACCCACCTGCCAGTGCAGGCAGCATAAGAGACACACACTCGATCCCTGGGTCAGGAAGATCCCCTGGAGGAGATCATGGCAACCCACTCCAGTGTTCTTGCCTGGAGAATCCCATGGACAAAGGAGCCTGGTGGACTACAATCCAAAGCATCCCAAAGAGTTGGACACAATGGAAGCGACTTAATATGCAGACACACACCATGAAGTTTATATACAGCAATCTATACTTATATATGATTATTTTCAGTTGCAATCTCTTAAGTCAAATGCATTTTAACAACTTTGTCTTCTTATACCCAATCTGCTCCTCCCCCATATTTACTGTGTTAACATCATATTTTACATCATGTTGTTTTGTATATCCCTTAACTACTTATTGTAGCTATAGATGATTTTACTCCTTTTGTCTTCTAACCTTCCTACTAGCTTTATAAATGGTTCATTTACTACATTTACTGTATATTTGCCTTTACCAAGTTTTTACTGACTTTTCCATCATAAGTTCTATATTTCTAGTTGCAATCTTTTCTTTTTTGCTTACAGAAGTCCCTTTAACATTTCTGGTGAAGCCAGTTTACTGATGTTACACTCTTATATCCTTTGCTTGTCTGTAAAAATTTTTACTTCTCCATAAAATCTGAATGAAAGCCTTGCCTGATAAATATTCTTGGTTATAGGTGTTTTCCTTTCATTACTTTAAACATATAGTGCCCTCCCTTCTGGCCTGCAGAGTTTCTACTGAAAAGTCAGCTGATAGCCTTATTTGTTGTTGTTCAGTTGCTAAGTAATGTCCGACTCTTTGCGACCCCATGGACTGCAGCATGCCAGGCATCCCTGTCCCTCACTATCTTTTTGCCCAAGTTTGCCCAAGTTCATGTCCATTAAGTCACTGATGTTATCTAACCATCTCATTCTCTGCCACCCTATTCTCCTTTTGCTTTCAATCTTCCCCAACATAAGAGTCTTTTCCAATGAGTTGGCTGTTCACATCAGGTGGCCAAAGCATTGGAGCTTCCACATCAGTACCTCCAATGAGTACTCAAGGATGATCTCCTGTAGGATTGACTGGTTGGATCACCTTACTGTCCAAGGGACTTTCAAGAGTCTTCTACAGCACCACAATTCAAAAGCATCAATTCTTTGGCACTCAGCCTTCTTTATGGTCCAACTCTCACATCCACACATGATTACTGGAAAGAACATAGCTTTGACTATACGGACCTGTGTCAGCAAAGTGATGTTTCTGCTTTTCAATACACTGTCTAGGTTTGTCATAGCTTTCCTTCCAAGAAGCAAGCAACTTCTAATTGCATGGCTGCAGTCACCATCCACAGTGGTTTTGGAGCCCAAGAAGAGAAAATCTGTCACTGCTTCCACTTTTTCCCCTTCTATTTGCCATGAAGTGGTGAATCCAGATGCCATGATCTTAGCTTTATGAATGTTGAGTGTCAAATCAGTCTTTTCCCTCTCCTCCTTCACACTCATCAAGAGGCTCTTTAGTTCCTCTTTGCTTTCTGCCATTAGAGTGGTATCATCTGCATATCTGAGGCTGTTGGTATTTCTCCTAGCCATCTTGATTCCAGCTTGTAACTCATCCAGCCCAGCATTTCACATGGTGTACTCTGCATATAAGGTAAATAAACAAGGTGACAGTGTACTCCTTTCCCAGTTTTGAACCAGTCAGTTGTTCCACATAAAGTTCTGTCACTTCTTGACCTATGTACAGGTTTCTCAGAAGACAGGTAAGATGGCTTGGTATTCCCATCTCTTGAAGAATTTTCCAGTTTGTTGTGATCCACACAATCTTCTCCTGCAAGAAAGAACTCCAGAATTGCAACTCACTGCTGAACAACCATTGGCAGGAGAATGTTGGGATCCACCAAAAAAGGATACCCCACATCCAAGGGCAAAGGAGTAGCCACAACAAGACAGCAGGAGAGGTGCAATCCCATTTAAAATCGAACCTCGTACCCACCAGAGATGCTTGGAGGACACAAACAAAACCTTGTGTGCACCAGGACCTAGGGGAAGGAGCAGTGAACCCCACAAGAAAATGAGCCAGATCTGCCTTTGAGTGTTTCAGAGTCTCCTGTGGAATCATGGGTCAGATGGCCTGCCACAGGGACAAGAGCTCTGGCAGTCAGCTCCTGGGATGCACAGCTTGTGGTGCAAGTCCCACTAGAGGATGTCACCATTAATCCCACTATAGAACCACCAGGTGGGTGATCCACAAATGGGAGAATAATTACACCAAAAAAGATCTTGCACTGTTGCAAAAGTTCTAGGCCCCACAACAGACTTCCCAACCTGGGGATCCAGCAAAGAGATTGAGAATCCCCAGGGAACCTGACTTTGAAAGTCAGCAGGATTTGATTACAGTACTTCCACAGGACTAGGGGAAAATAATTTCTTGAAGGGCAGAAACAAAATCTTGTGCACACCAGGACCCAGGAGAAAGGAGCACTGACCCCACAAGAGACTCACCCAGACTTGCCTGTGAGTGTTTGGGAGTCTCTGGCAGAGGCATGGATCCACAGTGGCCTGACAAGGGGTCAAGGACACTGATAACAGCAGTCCCAGGAGATGTGGTGTGCTGGCATAACTCCTTTTGGAGGAGGTCACCATTACTCCTACCATAGGAGGAAACATAGCCCCACCCATAAGCAGAAAATGGGATTAAAGATTTACTGAGCATGGCATTGCCCACCAGAGCAAGACTCCTTATCCTCACAGACAGTCCCTCCCATCAGGAAGCTTGCACAAGCCTCTTATCCTCATCCATCAGACAGAATAAAAATCACAATCACAGAAAACTAACCAAAATGATCACAAGGATCACAGTTTTTTGTAATTTAATGAAACTATGAGCAATAGTGTAGGGCCACCCAAGACAGACTGCTCAGTGTGGAGAGTTCTGACAAAATGTGGTCCACTGGAGAGTTCAGTTCAGTCGCTCAGTCGTGTCTGACTCTTTGTGACCCCATGGACTGCAGCAGACCAGGCCTCCCTGTCCAAAAATCTCCCGGAGTTTACCCAAACTCATGTCCATTGAGTCCGTGATGCCATCCAACCATTTCATCCTCTCATCCCCTTCTCCTGCCTTCAATCTTTCCCAGCATCAGGGTCTTTTCAAATGAGTCAGTTCTTCGCATCAGGTAGCCAAAGTACTGGAGTTTCAGCTTCAGCATCATTCCTTCCAAAGAACACCCAAGACTGATCTCCTTTAGAATGGACTGGTTGGATCTCCTTGCACTCCAAGGGACTCTCAAGAGTCTTCTCCAACACCACAGTTCAAAAGCAT
>NW_011494635.1:12740496-12744053 GCF_000754665.1 Bison bison bison
GCATCAATTCTTTGGCACTCAGCTTTCTTTATAGTCCAACTCTCACATCCATACATGACTATTGGAAAAACCATAGCCTTGACTACATGGACCTTTGTTAGCAAAGTAATGCCTCTGCTTTTTAATATGCTGTCTAGGTTGGTCATAACTTTCTTTCCAAGGAGCAAGCATCTTCTAATTTCATGGCTGCAGTCACCATCTGCAGTGATTTTGGAGCCCAAAAAAATGAAGTTTGCCACTGTTTCCACTGTTTCCACTCTTTCCTCATCTATTTGCCATGAAGTGTGGGACCGGATGCCATGATCTTAATTTTCTGAATGTTGAGCTTTAAGCCAATTTTTTCACTCTCCTCTTTCACTTTCATCAAGAGGCTCTTTAGTTCTTCTTCTGTTTCTCATCTTCATATCTGAGGTTAATATTTCTTCCAGCAATCTTGATTCCAGCTTGTGCTTCCTCCAGCCCAGCGTCTCTCATGATGTACTCTGCATATAAGGTAAATAAGCAGGGTGACAATATACAGCCTTGACATACTCCTTTTTCTTTTTGGAACCAGTCTGTTGTTCCATGTCCAGTTCTAACTGTTGCTTCCTGACCTGCATACAGGTTTCTCAAGAGGCAGGTCAGGTGTTATGGTATTCCCATCTCTTTCAGAATTTTCCACAGTTTATTGTGATCCACACAGTCAAAGGCTTTGGCATAGTCAGTAAAGCAGAAATAGATATTTTTCTGGAACTCTCTTGCTTTTTTGATGATCCAGTGGATGTTTGCAATTTGATCTCTGGTTCCTCTGCCTTTTCTAAAACCAGCTTGAACGTCTGGAAGTTAACGGTTCACATACTGCTAAAGCCTGGCTTGGAGAATTTTGAACATTACTTTACTAGCATGTGAGGTGAGCACAATTGTGCAGTAGTTTGAGCATTCTTTGGCATTGCCTTTCTTAGGGATTAAATGAAAACTGACCTTTTCCAGTCCTGTGGCCACTGCTGAATTTTCCACATTTGCTGGCATGAGTGCAGCACTTTCACAGCATCATCTTTTAAGATTTGAAATAGCTCACCTGGAATTCCATCACCTCCACTAGCTTTGTTCACAGTGATGCTCCCAAAGGCCCACTTGACTTCACATTCCAGGATGTCTGGCTCTATGTCAGTGATCACAATACTATGGTTATCTGGGTCACTAAAATCTATTTTTGCATAATTCTTCTATGTATTCTTGCCACCTCTTCTTAATATCTTCTGCTTCTGTTAGGTCCATACCATTTCTGTCCTTTATTGAGCCCGTCTTTGCATGAAATGTTCCCTTGGTGTCTCTAAGTTTCTTGAAAAGATGTCTAGTCTTTCCCATTCAATCGTTTTCCTCTATTTCTTTGCACTGATCACTGAGGAAGGCTTTCTTATCTCTCCTTGCTATTCTTCAAACTATGTATTCAAATGGATATATCTTTCCTTTTCTCCTTTGCTTTTCGCTTCTCTTTTTTTCACAGCTATTTTTAAGGCCTCCTCAGACAGCCATTTTGCTCTTTTGCATTTCTTTTTTTCTTAGGGATGGTCTTAATCCCTGTCTCCTGTACAATATCACAAACCTCCATCCATAGTTCATCAGGCAGTCTGTCTATCAGATCTAGTCCCTTAAATCTATTTCTCACTTCCACTGTATAATTGTAAGGGATTTGATTTAGGTCATACCTGAATGGTCTAGTGGTTTTCCCTACTTTCTTCAATTTAAGTCTGAATTTGGCAATAAGGAGTTCATGATCTGAGCCACAGTCAGCTCCCAGTCTTGTTTTTGCTGACTGTATACAGCTTCTCCATCTTTGGCTGCAAAGACTATAATCATTCGGATCTCAGTGTTGACCATCTGGTGATATCCATGTGTAGAGTCTTCTCTTGTGTTGTTGGAAGAAGGTGTTTGCTATGACCAGTGCATTTTCTTTGCAGAACTCTATTAGCCTTTGCCCTGCTTCTTTCTGTACTCCAAGGCCAAATTTGCCTGATACTCCAGGTGTTTCTTGACCTCCTACTTTTGCATTCAAGTCCCCTATAATGAAAAGGACATCATTTGGGGGTTTAGTTCTAAAAGGTCTTGTAGGTCTTTATAGAACCATTCAACTTCAGCTTCTTCAGCATTACTGGTCGGGGCATAGACTTGGATTATCATGATAATGAATGCTTTGCCTTGGAAAGGAACAAAGATCATTCTGTCATTTTTCAGATTGCATCCAGTACTGCATTTCAAACTCTTTGTTGACTACAATGGCTACTCCATTTCTTCTAAGGAATTGTTGCCACAGTAGTGGATATAATGGTCATCTGAGTTAAATTCACCCATTCCAGTCCATTTAAGTTCCTTGATTCCTAAAATGTTGATGTTCACTCTTGCCATCTCCTGTTTTACCACTTCCAATTTACCTTGATTCATGGACCTAACATTCCAGGTTCCTATGCAATATTGCTCTTTACAGCATTAGACCTTGTTTCCATCACCAGTCACATCCACAACTGGGTGTTGTTTTTGCTTTGGCTCCATCTCTTCATTCTTTCTGGAGTTATTCTCCACTGATCTCCAGTAGCATATTTGGCACCAACTGACCTGGGGAGTTCATTTTTCAGTGTCCTATCTTTTTGCCTTTTCATACTGTTCATGGGGTTCTCAAGGCAAGAATACTGAAGTGGTTTGCCATTCCTCTCTCCAGTGGACCACATTTTGTCAGATCTCTCCACCATGACCCGTCCGTCTTGGGTAGCCCTACACGGCATGGCTCATAGTTTCATTGAGTTAGACAAAGCTAGGCAAAGTTAGACAATCTAATCACATAGTCAAAGTCCATGTGATTAGATTGGTTAGTTTCTGTGACTGTGGTTTTCAGTCTGTCTGCCCTCTTGTGGAGAAGGATAAGAGGCTTATGGGAATGGTAAACCACATCAGCATTCTTGCCTTGAGAACCCCATGAACAGTATGAAAAGGCAGAAAGTTATGACACTGAAAGATGAGCTCCCCCACTCCAGGTCAGTCAGTGTCCAATATGCTACTGGAGAAGAACAGAGAAATTGCTCCAGAAAGAATGAAGAGACTGAGCCAAAGTTGAAACGACACCCAACTGTGGATGTGTCTGGTGGTGAAAATAAAGTCCAATGCTGTAAAGAATAATATTGCATAGGAACCTAGAATGTTAGGTCCATGAACCAAGGTAAATTGGAAGTGGTCAAACAAGAGATGGCAAGAGTGAACATCGACATTTTCAGAATCAGTGAACTAAAATGGATGGGAATGGGCAAATTTAATTCAGATGACCGTTATATCTATTACCGTGGGCAAGAATCCCTTAGAAGAAATGGAGTAGCCCTCATAGTCAATGAAAGAGTCCAAAATGAAGTACTTGGGTGCAATCTCAAAAACAACAGAATGATGTGGGTTCATTTCCAAGGAAACCATTCAATATCACAATAATCCAAGTCTATGCCGCAAACATTAATGCCAAAGGAGCTGTAATTGAATGGTTCTGTGAAGACCTATAAGACCTTCTAGAACTAACACCAAAAAAAAAAAAAAAAAAA
>NW_011494635.1:12744153-12744366 GCF_000754665.1 Bison bison bison
CCATATGATCCAGCAACTCCACTCCTGGGCATACATCTGGACAAAACCATAATTCAAAAAGATACATACATCCCGATGTTCAGAGCAGCATTATTCACAGTATCCAAGACATGGAAACAACCTAAATGTTCATCAAGAGATGAATGGATAAAGACATGGCATATATATATATATATATATATATATATATATAATATTATATATACACACACA
>NW_011494635.1:12744692-12745459 GCF_000754665.1 Bison bison bison
ATATGTAGTATGTATATATATATATATATATATATATATAACTGAGTCTGTCTGCCGTACAGCAAAAACAACACCAGCATTAGGTTGATCTTGTTTGGAACTCTCTGTACTTCTTGGTCCTGCATGTCTATTTTCTTTCCCAAGTTAGGGAAGCTTTCAACTATTATCTCTTCAAATATGATCTCTGACCCTTCCTCTGTCTCTTCTCCTTCTGAGATCTCTATAAAGTGAATATTAGTATGTTTGATGTTGTTTGAGAGGTTCCTTAAACTGTCCTCACTTCTTTTTATTCTTATTTGTATTCAGTTTGAAATGATTTCCACTACTGTGTTTTCAGTTCACTGATCCATTCCTCTGTATCATCTAATTTACTGTTGCTTCCTTCTAGTTATTTTTTTATTTCAGTTATTGTATTTAGTTCTATTCAGTTCTTTTTATATTTTATAACTCTCAGTTTAAAAATTCTGTCTATCAAAGGGAACCCTCCTACACCATTGGTGGGAATGTAAGTTGGGATAGCCACTGTGGAAAACAGTATGGAGGTTGCTCAGAAAACTAAAAATAGAATAACTGTATGATCCAGCAACTCCACTCCTGGGCATACATCTGGACAAAACCATAATTCAAAAAGATACATACATCCCGATGTTCAGAGCAGCATTATTCACAGTATCCAAGACATGGAAACAACCTAAATGTTCATCAAGAGATGAATGGATAAAGACATGGCATGCATATATATATATATATATATATATATATATAAT
>NW_011494635.1:12745559-12759067 GCF_000754665.1 Bison bison bison
AAAAAAAAAAAAAAAAAAGTCCTTTTCATCTAGGGTGCTGAATGCAAACATAGGAAGTCAAGAGATACCTGGAATAACAGGCAAGTTTGGCCCTGGAG
Organism: Bison bison bison; assembly: GCF_000754665.1. Classification (NCBI taxonomy): domain Eukaryota; kingdom Metazoa; phylum Chordata; class Mammalia; order Artiodactyla; family Bovidae; genus Bison; species Bison bison. Next base: position 12,745,658 of record NW_011494635.1, read on the forward strand.
TACCAAACAACGCAGGGCAAAATCTAACAGAGTTTTGCCAAGAGACTACACTGGTCACAGCAAACATCCCTTTCCAACAACACAAGAGATGACTCTACACATGGATGTCACTAGATGGTCAATATCAAAATCAGATTGATTAAATTTTGTGCAGCTGAACATGAAGAAGCTCTATATCTATACTATATTCAATATCCTGTGATAAGCCGTAATTGATATGTAGTATGTATATATATATATATATATATATATATATAATATTATATATACACACACAATAGAATTTACTCAGCCATAAAAAAGAACAAATTAGTGCCATTTGTAGCAACACAGATGCAACTAAAGATTATCATACTAAATGAAGTAAGTCAGAAAGACAAATACGACATGATATCACTGATATGTGCAATCTGAAATATGATGCAAATGAACCTATCTATGAGACAGAGGACAAAATCAGGGACACAGAATAGACTGGTGGTTTTCAGGGGCAAGGGAGTTTGAAGAGTGTCAGAGAAAGAGTTTGGGATTAGAAGATGAAGACTATTATACAAAGAATGGATAAATAACAAGGTCCTACCCTATAGCACAGGAAACTATATTCAATATTCCATGATAAGCCATAATTTATAATAGAGAATATATATAAATATGTATATATGTATAACTGAGTTTATTACTGTACAGCAATAGTTAACACATTGTAATTCAAATATACTTTAATAAAAAGTAAATTTTAAAAAATTCTATCTCTTATTCAGTTTGTCTATTCTTCTCCCAAGTTCTTTGAGCGTTTTTACAATCATTACCTTGAACTCTTTATCCAGTAGATTGCTTATCTCCACATCACTTAGTTCTTCTTCTGGGGTTTTAGCTTCTTCCTTCGTTTGGAACTTACTTCTTTGTCTCCTAACTCCACCTAATTTGTTATTTTTATTTCCAGGTGTTTGGTAAGTTAATTATATTTTCCAGTCTTAGGGAAATGGCATTTTATAGGAGATGCCCTATGCCTCCCAGCAGCATACTCCTCTAGTCAGCAGATCTATATACCCTAGGGGTGCTTCCCATGTGGGCTGTGTGGCCCTTCTATTGTGGTAGGCTAACTACTTTGGGTCGTCTGGTACATGTGCTGGTCCCTGGTCTGGTTGGTTGCCAGGTCCTACTTGCACAGAGACTGCTGGCTGCTGGTGGGTGGGGCTGGGTCACAAAGTGACTGGCTATGCAGCCCCGGTTACCCAGGCTACTGCTGGCCCACTGGTGAGTGAAACTGGGTTCCAGAGTCAAAGGCTGAGGGGCTGGGAGAACTGGATCTAGTGATGACATGTTGATGGGTGGTGTCCACTTCCAATACAGCTGGCTGTGGGGTCTGAGATGTCTCACACCTAGTGCTGACCCACTGGTTAGTGGGGCTCGATCCCAGGGCAGCTGGCTGAGGATTCCAAGGTGTCTTGGAGCTGGTATCAGCCTGTTAGTTGGTGTGTCTGGCACCCTGGAAGGGCTCCCTGTGGTAATGTCAGCCTGCTGATGGGCAGAGACAAGTCCCTGAGTCTCTGGCTACAGCCCCTGTGTGTCCTAGTGTTGACCCACTGGTGGACAGGGCTAGGTCCCAGCAACTAGCAGGGGAGCCCCAGAAGTCCATAACTAGTGCTGATGAACTGGTGGGCAGGGCTAGATCCTGGGCCCACTAGGGCAGCTGTGTGCTCAGGCTGGTAGGAGGGGCTGTGTCCCTATCTGACTAGCTACTTAGCCTGAGGTTTCTCAGTTCATGTGCAAACAGGCTAGTGGACAAGGCTTTATCCAAGTGCTAATAAGCTAGAGGGAGGATTCCAAAATAATGCTTGCCACCACCAGAATCCTCATGGATGACTGCTGTTTGGGGATGTGCTGTGCTGTGCTTAGTTGCTCAGTCGTGTCTGACTCTTTGCAACCCCATGAACTTCAGTCCCCCAGGCTCCCCTGACCATGGGGATTCTCTAGGCAAGAATACTAGAGGGGGTTGCCACGCCCTCCTCCAGGGGATCTTCCCAACCCAGGGATCAAACCCAGGTTTCCAACATTGCAGGTGGATTCTTTACAGACTGAGCCACCAGGGAAGCCCAAGAAAACTGGAGTAGGTAGCCTATCCCTTCTCCAGGAGAACTTCCCAACCCAGGAATCAAACTGGGGCCTCCTGCATTTCAGGTGGACTCTTTACCAGCTGAGCTACCAGGGAAGGTTTAACCACCACCTAAACTGCTCAGAACTCCTTAAAACACCCATACCCCACTATATGCATTTTGCCTAAAGAAACAGGTGTTGGGAGGCGTGAGTGGAAAATAGAACCTTCTGTACCACTAAGCAGATAGGATCACGTATCAGTCAGTGAATCTTCAGCAAATGACACCAGGAGAACAAAAACATTCACTGCTTCCCCAAACAGGATAAGAAACAATTCACTACTACAGATAGAAGAGTGGGATCCTGCTTTATATATTGTGAAAACTGTGAGGACGGGTTCCACCTGTCCGGTTCCACCTGTCCAGTCCCAAGGCGAGACTTTCTCCCTGACCCCAAAGGGCAGTTGGACTAGCTGATACCCCAACAAAATTTTAATATGAAAATTAAAACAGCAATTGAACATGGCCCCTACTCTTTACATTTTTAAGCTTTCTCTTTCTGTATCCTTCCCTCCTAATTTTCATGAGGATAAAGGACAAGAAGCTGGAGCTTTACCCTTTATCTTACAGTCTGTTTAGACTAGCAAATTCCTAGCTGAGCCTTCTAAACAAAACAGGTTTCCAAACATGGGGCAGGGGGAGGAAGGAGGGAAGGCAGGAGAAATCAAAAGGAGTTTTACCCCTTCTTTCCCCCGTAGACCCTCCCTGGCCCACAAGGGAACATCATCACCAATAACCATTGCACACCCACTGTATGCCAGTCATCTGCTGGGTCTTCAAAAGGCGTTCTTCTCACATTCTGGTTAGGGAAGAAAATATGCAAAGTAGGAACCCTAAGTGTGGCTAAGAAAGTCTGTAACAAGGGGGGACAGAAAGAAATACTACAGGGAAGAGCCAATACTGACTCCATGTTGGATCTCTTTCTTTGACTTTAACCTTTGCTTTTTACTGCTTTTGGTTATTTTGAGATATTTTCTCAGTCTGCTGGCTTTCTGAAAAAAGTCCTAGTCCTTGCCTTAACACCTCATCTCATGATTCATTGGCCTACTGTGCAGCAAGCAGAGCAAGCTTGAACTCAGTGACAGAAAGACTTCATTTAAAAAAAAAAAAATAGTGACTTTACAGAGTGGCCTTCATCAAAAAGTCTACAAACAATAAATGCTGGAGAGGGTGTGGAGAAAGGGAACGCTCTTACACTGTTGGTGGGAATGTAAATTGATACAGCCACTATGGAAGATGGTATGGGGATTCCTTAAAACACTAGGAATAAAATCACCATATGACCCAGCAATCCCACTCCTAGGCATATACCCTGAGGAAACCAAAATTGAAAAAGACACATGTACCTCATTGTTCACTGCAGCACTATTTACAATAGCTAGAACATGGAAGCAACCTAGATGTCCATTGACATATGAATGGATAAAGAAGTTGTGGTACATATACACAGTGGAATATTACTCAGCCATAAAAGGAATGCATTTGAGTCAGTTCTAATGAGGTGGATGAACCTAGAACCTATTATAAGTAAGTCAGAAAGAGAAAGATAAATATCTTATTCTAATGCATGTACATGGAATCTAGAAAAATGGTACTGAAGAATTTATTTACAGGGTAGTAATGGAGAAATGGACATAAAGGATGGACATTTGGACATGGAGAGGAGGGGAGAAGAGGGTGAGATTTATGGAAAGAGTAACATGGAAACTTACATTACCAATATGTAAAATAGATAGCCAATAGGAATTTGCTGTATGGCTCAGGAAATTCAAACAGGGGCTCTGTATCAGCCTAGAAGGGTGCGATGGGGAGGGAGATGGGAGGGCGGTTCAAAAGGGAGGGGATATATGTATACCTGTGGCTGATTCATGTTGAGGTTTGACAGAAAACAACAAAATTCTGTAAAGCAATTATCCTTCAATTTAAAAAAAAAATAGTGACTTTTGAGTGTTGCTAGATAAGTTGCCTCCCTAATCAAGGGAACAGCAGGAACACAGGTACTGAAGGTGAAACACCCTGGTGCTGCTCTGGAAATGGCTAGAAAATAAGGGCTAAAGAGTCACTGAGGCAGGGACAGAGAAAAGACAGTAAAATGGGCAAATCTGCATATCATGAGAATTGACTTTCATGAGAATGGGTTGAGATTTCAGCAATAGGCTTGGACAGGGATGAGGAGGCCTGATTTAGACAGAGAGAGAGGTATCAACCAACTGGAGTTGTGAAGGCCCTCCTGGTAACTGCTCCAATTGAGCTAGGAAGGAAGAGAGAAAGGAAAAGGACTCCAAAGTTCTTGGTGTCAGGAGCTGGGAGATAGGTGTTGACAGGCATCCTTTCTTTTGCCACACTCTACCCAGCACATGCCTCCACCTATCTCTTACCTTGGGGGACTGTGACTATTTGATAACTTGAGATGTTTGCAGATGTTTGTCTTTACTTCCCCTCTTACTTTGGGCATTTTTGGTTTGCCAGAGCAGAAGGAACTTGCCTGCAGGCTCTTTTCACAAGGACCGTTGCTTCCCAAAGCACCTGAGCTGTTTATGGTTTTTGTTGAGGAGACCTGGAGGGTAGGAGAAGGAAGTGAAACAAGAAGGGGGCAGGACACAGCCTTTAAAAGAATGACATTGCCCAAGGACATGGTCCAAGATGGCAGATGAGCCAACTCCCATTGTAACACATCAGCAAGCTAAATAACACACCTCCTGGTACCCTGACAGTTCCAAGGTCAACCATAAGGTCAAAAAGTAGGTAGCTGTCCCAATTTCTGGAAATCCTCATCCCTTCCCCAAAATATCTGGAATACTCCTCCCACACATTGTTGTTGTTTAGTCACTAAGTCCTGTCTCAGTTCAGTTCAGTTCAGTCACTCAGTCGTGTCCGACTCTTTATGACCCCATGACTGCAGCACGCCAGGCTACCCTATCCATCACCAACTCCCAGAGCTTACTCAAACTCATGTCCATTGAGTCGGTGATGCCATCCAAACTATCTCATCCTCTGTCATCCCCTTCTCTTCCTGCCTTCAATCTTTCCCAACATCAGGGTCTTTTCCAGTGAGTCAGTTCTTTGCATCAGGTGGCCAAAGTATTGGAGTTTCAGCTTCAGCAACAGTCCTTCCAATGAATATTCAGGACTGATTTCTTTTAGGATGAATTGGTTGGATCTCCTTGCTGTCCAAGTGACTCTCAAGAGTCTTCTCCAACACCACAGTTGAAAAGTTCAAAACTCTTCCAGTTGGTGGTGGCTTATTAGTTCCATGTTCCTTACCAGGACCTCCTGTTGTAAAACAACTCATGCACGTGGTTACTATGGTGCCTGGCCAGGGTGGGCAGTTTCAGTCAGTGTGCTTCCCCTAACAAATCCCCCAAGAGGCTTGGTACTCAAGATACTTCTTGGGAATTTGGTGGAGGTCTCTTTCTTCTATAACTTTTTCCTGCTATGCATAGGCTAAGCCTGCCTAGTGGAGCAGAAGTCTCTCTCTATCTTATCTAAGTCAAGGTATTCTGTGCCTGAAACCAGCATTCACCCTTGTAGGAACAGCAATTTAGCCCTGTAAGAGATGAAATAGACAGGGGCCAAACAGGAGGCCTAACAAGATGGTCATCGCTGGGCCCCGGAAACAGAAGGCAACATTTGGTGTGAGGGCTGCAGGGTATGTGACTTTCTTCTGATGGTAGTGAGGCAACAGAGCAGTGCTCCAGGAATCTTGTGCTCAGCCTGAAGTTACCATCCTTCACCGGGTTGGGGGCCCCAGTTCTGCAGAACTCAAAGACATTGTTATGGGTATTTCTTGAGCAGGAACCAGGACCCAGCCTCAAGGCCATACCATCATTCAATTGCTCCTTCTCTATTTTCTGTTTCCCCTCCCTTCCATGATCAGCATCTGTTTGAATCTGCCCTCTGGGACTCAGGGAAGGTGAAGGAGGCTGAATGAAGCCTATGTCCTACAAACAAGAAATGGGGAACAGAGAATGGATCTGTACTCCAGAGCCCCACGCAGTCTTGCTCAGTTTTAATTCAGGGAACTGGGCAACTATGACTCTGTTAAATTCCTATCAAAATGGGGCACAGGACTGCCTCAGTTTGGAGAATAGACATGGAAATGGAAGTATTTCTGAGTTCCAAGTCTTAGATCTGAGTCTTGATGATTAAAATCTCAATACCTTGGTTTGCCATTTTGGTGTAACACACCCAATTAGAAGTAGTTAGAAAAGTGACAACTGGAATTTTAATAGACAATATAAAGCTCATTTCTTTTCAGAAGACTAGGCCTGAAACCCAGTCCAGAACTGGCACTTCAGGGAGACTTGTAGCCAGGTAGTCAGTTGTCTAGTTTTATAAAAGGTAAGGTTACAGTTACCAGCAGACATTGTTGTGAAAATGTTCGGCAGCATCCATGCCTGACACGACTCAGAAAACTCAAGCTTTTAGCAGTAGAAGGACTAGTCTGAAATTGCATCCATAGTGTCACCTAGTTATTTCCTTGGATGTCTGAACCATAGCTACTCTATCTTGACTTTTAATTGTAATATTCTCCTTAATAGCCAATGCAGATGTCACCATAAACGATGTCAGAGTTTCTCTAGGTATGAGAAGATATAAGAACTGGGACTCATAAAATCTTCTCCTGAAAAGATCTAACTATCTGAAGGCCTGTTCACAAGTTTTTCCCATAGCACAGAGTGCCTTATTACTGATTTTTACCCTGAATTCCTTTCAAGGGTATTGAAGGTCAGCAGCTGCAGTGGCCATGATTTAATCTTTGAAGAGGTAGATGGCAAGTGCCAATTTCCAGTTGGCAGGGTTCCTTCTTGGTCATAAACTTGACCATGATTTGGGGGTAAAGGGGCATTTCATGACCATTTAATCCCACAGTGGTGAGAATGCTCATTTTCAGGTCTGACAAAGATTTTGCTGACAGGCTATTCAATGTGCTGTTACTGGACTAGGCCATAAAATTGTATCCAAAATTCTCTGGACCACCTGTCTTACTAGACTCTCCATCCAGGAAAACATTCCCTCTTACTGCTCCTTCTGGTATCTAGAGTTACACTGTTACCATCATCGATCTCATATGCAACTATATATTATTTCATCAGAGACTCAGTCACACATTTGGCAGTGTTGTTGCTGTTTAGTTGCTCAGTCCTGTCTGACTCTTTGCAACCCCATGACTGTTGCCTGCCAGGCTCCTCTGTCCATACGGTTCTTCAGACAAGAATACTGGAGTAGGTTGCCATTTCCTTCTCCAAGGTTTGCTCCTAGTGTGAAAGTGAAAAAGTGAAAGTGCAGTTGCTCAGTTGTGTCCGACTTTTGGCAAATCCATGGACTGTACCTGACAGGCTCCTCCAACCATGGGATTTTCCAGGCAAGATTACTGGAATGAGTTGCCATTTCTTCTCCATTGGCAATGTAAGAATCAGCAATTTTGTAAAACAGGTGAAATACAAATAACATAGCCAACAGTATTTGTAAAGTCATAAGTAAGAATTAAGCTAAGAGCTTCCATTAGATGTAGCCCAGTAAGGAGGAGCCTGGTAGTCTGCAGTCCATGGGGTCATGAAGAGTCCATGGGGTCACGAAGAGTCGGACATGACTGAGCGACTTCCCTTTCACTTTTCACTTTCATGCATTGGAGAAGGAAATGGCAACCGACTCCAGTGTTCTTGCCTGGAGAATCCCAGGGACGGGGGAGCCTGTTGGGCTGCCGTCTATGGGGTCGCACAGAGTCGGACACGACTGAAGTGACTTAGCAGCAGCAGCAGCAGTATATCCCAGGTCATCTGACTTAGACTATTCTGTAATCTTTATTTTCTAGGGAAATTGTATATTGGCACTGTCTATAAGCCACATAGCCCAGTTTTCTAGTGTTTTTAGACTGATTATCATTAGTATAATATAATTCTTCCCAGCAGAGAGGAGACTTTAAACCTAAATTGCCATAGCCTGGTGTTATCTATATAAATCCATCCCATAATTGAGGGAGATTTTTTCCTTTGCTGAAACTTTGCTTATTGCTCTAATTGAGCTTTAGTAATAGAAGAAAACTCAAGTTCATGGCCAGTGTCAGAGCAGGCTTTATTGACCAGGTGAGGGGATCTCATCTAGTAATACCAATAGTGACCTATACATGACTATAACTTTCCTTTTAAAGTAAATTTCTTCAGGGCCAACCAATTTGAGCATTGGAATAGAGAAATTCACCAAGGTAACCCAGAACCACACACAGGTAATTGGCCACGATCCCAACAACTGGATTGATTTCTAAAACTAGCATAGGATCATGCCGATGATAGAAGAATATTTGATTTATATGTAAAGGTCCAAGAAGTCAAGAAAACATTATAAATGATTATACAAATCAGGTCCAGCATCTTGGGCAAGCTGTTTATTTCTGATGTCTTTTTCTTGTCCTGGTGTAGTGCAGTTTCTCCTCTGATAAAAAGGTCCTTCCCTCCAGGTTGGAGACAGTCCCTTAAATTATGTCTTTTTCCAGTCCTGTTTGTGGGTTGTGAGGCAACTGATCTTTGTCCAAAGATAGGTTACTGAAATAAGCTTCAGAAACAAATTTAGGATATCTTTTAATAATTCAATTAAATTTTAAATTAATATACCCTAACAGCAAAGAACTATCCAGGAAATGAGTCTTAGTAGATACAGACCTTTATTAACAAACTGGGATTTAAAATTCATTGAAACATCCTTTTCTCCCTAAAATCACCCTCATTTTTGCCAAATATAACCAAATTAAGACTAGTTTGTGAACTAGGTCTGGTCTCAATAAACTTGGCCTGATGATATATATAACCATAACTGATCATTGAGTTTTTACTTTGCTGAAACTTTTATAGAGTCTCAGGCTGAACTTTTCAAACTGTTAGGTAGGTAGAATAGGGAAAAGGAGTCCATTGGGGTGGCTGGAAGACAGGGAAGGTCCGAGGACCAGAGTGAGGACTTCAGGCAGAACAAACAAAACAAACAGCACTCCTGGCTAAGCACAATTTGCATAGGGCAGGCCCAGGTGGAGGAAAAAACATATAAAAGGAGGAGCCAAAGCGCTTTCTCTGGGACTCTCTCTCCTGCGTGCATGCGCATGCGCTCTCTCTCTCTCTCTCTCTCTCTCTCTCTCTCTCTCTCTCGCGCTCTCTCGCGCTCTCTCGCGCTCTCTCGCGCTCGCTCTCTCTTTCTTTCTCTCTCTCTTTCTCCCTCTCCACGCACTCCTCCACTCTCTTCTCTTCGAGTCTTGGATTCTTCTGCTATCTTCTAAATAAAATGGAGCTGTAACACTGATTTGCCTAAGAGCTGTAACACAGTTTGTCCAAGACCCGAGAGCTGTGATGCGCCGAGGGCTTTAATGTCCGTTGCTCCAAATCTTTGTTGTGACGAGACAAAGAACCGAGGAACATACACTCACGTGACAAAACAAAACCTTTCAGGGATAGGAAAATCTTGCCAAAGGCTTATCACAGATTTCACCTAACAAATCAATGTGAATTCCTCTGTTTTCAAGGTCTTAAAAATTCCTTGAGATTTCTGTACTTGTTAGTGACATAACCTTCTTAACTTATCTGATAAAGTTACTGGAAACCTAAGAGTTTCCAATCTCTGGAGGGGTCAGGAAGACAAGACAGATGTTTCCATCTGTTTATAAGGTGTAATTTTACCAAATTATTGTCATAATTAGTTTGAGGGGAAGGTTTTCCCTACTCCTGGAAAACACAGATTCAAACCCACAACTTTTCAGATAGAAACCATAAAAGTTATAAGCATATTTACCAGTTCAGTTCTTCATATTTACCAGTTCAGTTCTTCTGTTAACCTTTGTAAAGTCATCAGGCTTCTCCTTAGAATACCAGAACATGTCGGAATTTTAGGAAATCCATATAATTTCTGCTGCTAAGTCACTTCAGTCGTGTCCGACTCTGTGCGACCCCATAGACGGCAGCCCACCAGGCTTCGCCATCCCTGGGATTCTCCAGGCAAGAACACTGGAGTGGGTTGCCATTTCCTTCTCCAATGCCTGAAAGTGAAAAGTGAAAGTGAAGTCTCTCAGTCATGTCCAACCCTTAGCGACCCCATGGACTGCAGCCTACCAGGCTCCTCCATCCATGGGATTTTCCAGGCAAGAGTACTGGAGTGGGTTGCCATTGCCTTCTCCATATAATTTCTAGGATACCTATATTAGTTATACTTACCATACAATATAACCTGAGAGGATTTATTACTCATCTGATAACATTTCCCATGTAATTTAACCAACCAAATAAACCCAATTAATTTAATATCTCTCTTTGGGATGTTTCAGGGGCCCTTTGAAGCATCCCAAAGGTAGCTAGAGGTCGAAAGAACTTCAAGAGAATTTGATTTAGGAAATTTTGTCCAAAAAAATCAAAAAGGTTTAGAACATTCAGTGAGATCTAGCCAATGCTGATGGGTGTGTCACTTAGCCTGCTGATATCTTACAATGGGTGTACATACAGAGGCTCAAAGTCTAGTCAAAGTCGATTCCACCATCTTGGACCTAGTTGGTTTTAACCAGTTTTCCTATGACTGAGTCATTCCTAATGAAATCCATTTACCTAATGAATTTTAATCCAATTTTAGAAAATCCTGATCATGTATAACTCTTTTCAGTAATTTTTTATATCTTCGTCTACTGAAAACACATCTTAGTTTCCCTAAAGTATTTTCCACAATGAGGTACATTTCTGGCTGACAAATTTGTAACAGAATACAATCTTATTTGACCTCTAGTAAACCTAGGTTTGGCTTCCGTGGTGGCTGAGATGGTAAAGCATCTGCCTACAAAGCCAGAGACCCGGGTTCAATCCCTGGATTGGGAAGATCTCCTGGAGAAGGAAATGGCAACCCACTCCAGTATTCTTGCCTGGAAAATCCCATGGACAGAGGAGCCTGGGAGGCTACAGTCCATGGGGTTGCAAAGAGTCGGACACGACTGAGCGACTTCACTTCACTTCACTTCAAACCTAGGTACAACAGAAGTATTATACTTGTTGATGGTTTGAAAAACCAGATATTAACTTAATACTGAATATTTCCCAGTTCACATGAATCCGGAATTCATTTAGCTTAATTTAGAATTGTTTGCTTTGTTAGCACTTTTATTTTTTAAGCCAATTAAATAATTAAATATTATCCAGAGACAAAGACATACCAAGACAGACACATATTCAGACAGACACAACGTGATATCTAGCTTCATTTCTAAACTTAGTCATGAATTAGATATTACAGTATAAAATTTACTAGTTTATAAATAATAATTGGAGTAAATAAAAATTTTAAAGTCTTCTTCCCATTTTTCCTCAGTCTCAGGAGTTAGAGATGGCCTACATAAGTGTTCCTGAGGGCCCTGGTCTCAAGGCACAGGGAAAGAAAATCAAGTTCTAACAAAATGGCAGCAGGTCTAAACCAAATGGTGGTCACACAAAGCCAAATGGCCATCACAAATTACAACACCAAACACAGAGTATAAAACACATACATAGACCTGGCAGTCCTAATCAGAAACTCCCTTAAATATAAGATTACAGTCTCTCAGAAAACATCCTGTAGAGACATAGAACTTCACATCCAAGTACTAACAGAGTAAATGAAATATCTCAGGTCTTCAAAGATTTCAAAGGGAGAAAAGGAAGCCAAGTTGAAAGAAGAGGGGAGGAGGTGGGAAAGGAAGCAAAATGGGTGGCCTTTCAGATATCTCTTGCAGATACCCAGGCATTAAGGGACTTTACCCCGAGCCTCCAGAGAAGGGAAGACTGGAATTCAGCCCTACTAGAAACCAGACCAGAATAGAACAGAACCAGAATTCGAGTTCTCTGCCAAGAGGAGGTGATCAGCCTCCAATCCTCAGCTCAGGCTGAGGCTCTTCGACCAGATTCCTGCGTCCAAGACCAGGGGACTAGAAAAAAGGGATAGGATAGGAAGGGTTAAAGCGAGGAAAGAGAGAAGGGAGGCAAGAGAGGTCAATAAAGTCTCTTGTTCCTTACCCAGTCTGGGCACTCTGGCTAGTTGTCTGCATCAGGAGGAGACCAGGGACAAAAGGGTCTGGTTGCGGCCACTGGTCTGGTCCATCAGCAGGCAAGCTAGTCCCCAAGTACCCCAAGTGGTCAGGATGTCAGTCACAGCAAAGAAGAGAATCACCATTTGTTGCAGGAAGGGAGACACCCACCCCCACCCCCAATCAGGGCCCAAGACTGGGCTCTTAGTCTAACACTCAGAAATGAACTGTCCGAGGAGACACATGTGCTGACAAACCAAGAGATTTTATTGGGACAGGAAGCCTGGGTGGAGAGCAGTAGGGTAAGGGAAACCAGGAGAGATGCTCTGCTTGCAATCTCGTGTATTATGGTGATGGGATTAGTTTCCAGGCTGTCTTTGCCCAACCATTCTGACTCAGAGTCCTTCCTGGTGGTGCACGCATTGTTCAGCCAAGACGGATGTCAGCAAGAAGGATTCTGGGAGGTGGTCAGACACGTGGTGCCTCCTTTTGGGAAACTCAGAAGAGTTTCCTAAACTCTTCCGGTTGGTGGTGGCTTATTAGTTCCATACTTACCAGGACCTCCCGTCGTAAAACAACTCATGCACATGGTCACTATGGTGCCTGGCCAGGGTGGGCAGTTTCAGTCAGTGTTCTTCCCCTAACACACCCACACACCCCCCACTCTCTTCCCTGCAACAGAAGGAGAACCTCAAAGGGGGAAAATGAGGGAAAGTGAGCAATCATTTCTCTAACTTCCCTCAGCTGCAGTGCCCACACACTCAACTGAAGCGCCTCAAATGAGATCACCATGAGGCCTGTTGCAGACTCCCAACAGCACCAACGATTTCTGTGGCCCAGGAATAGCAGAGCCAAGGAGCTGGGAACAGGAGGGTGTCTCTTGAGAATACACTCCGTGCTGAAGAAAAGACACCTCTTCTGCTCTTGAAGCAGCACTAGATTGACCCTAGGCTTTGTTGTTACAGGATGCGCTAAACCATCCCCCCTCCAAGTGTTAGTTGCACAGCCACATCCGAGTCTTTGCAACCCCATGAACTGGGGTCCCATCAGGCTCCTCTGGCCATGGAATTCTCCAGGTAAGAACACTAGAGTGTGTTGCCATTCCATTTTCCAGGGGAACCTTCCTGATCCAGGGATCAAACCCTAGTCTCCTGCACTGCAGGCAGATTCTTTACCAGCTGAGCCACCAGGGAAGTCAAACCCCTCAAAGGTAAGTTTTTTGGTGTTGTTGTTTTT
>NW_011494635.1:12759167-12761830 GCF_000754665.1 Bison bison bison
TTTTTTTTTTTTTTTTTTACTTTACAATATTGTATTGGGTTTGCCATACATTGACATGAATCCACCATGGGTGTACATGTGTTCCCCCTCCTGAACCCCCTTCTCACCTCCCTCCCTGTCCCATCCCTCTGGGTCATCCCAGTGCACCAGCCCTGAGCACCCTGTATCATGCACTGAACCTGGACTGGCAATTCGTTTCACATGTGATAATTTACATGTTTCAATGCCATTCTCCCATATCATTCCGCCCTCTCCCTCTCCCACAGAGTCCAAAATATTGTTCTATACATCTGTGTTTCTTTTGTTGTCTCACATACAGGGTTATCATTGCCACCTTTCTAAATTCCATATATATGTGTTAGGATTGCCGGGAGAAATATCAATAACCTTGGATATGCAGATGATAGCACTCTTATGGCAGAAAGTGAAGAGGAACTAAAAAGCCTCTTGATGAAAGTGAAAGAGGAGAGTGAAAAAGTTGGCTTAAAGCTCAACATTCAGAAAACTAAGATCATGGCATCTTGTCCCATCACTTCATGGCAGATAGATGGGGAAACTGTGGAATGTCAGACTTTATTTTGGGGGGCTCCAAAATCACTGCAGATGGTGATTGCAGCCATGAATCACATGAGTAAGCATTCAGTTCAGTTCAGTCACTCAGTCGTGTCCGACTCTTTGCGACCCCATGAATCGCAGCACGCCAGGCCTCCCTATCCATTACCAACTCCCTGAGTTCACCCAGACTCATGTCCATGGAGTCAGTGATGCCATCCAGCCATCTCATCCTCTGTCGTCCCCTTCTCCTCCTGCCCCCAATCCCTCCCAGCATCAGAGTCTTTTCCAATGAGTCAACTCTTCGCATGAAGTGGCCAAAGTACTGGACTTAAGCTTTAGCATTATTTCTTCCAAAGAAATCCCAGGGCTGATCTCCTTCAGAATGGACTGGTTGGATCTCCTTGCAGTCCAAGGGACTCTCAAGAGTCTTCTCCAACACCACAGTTCAAAAGCATCAATTCTTCAGTGCTCAGCCTTCTTCACAGTCCAACTCTCACATCCATACATGACCACAGGAAAAACCATAGCCTTAACTAGACGGACCTTTGTTGGCAAAGTAATGTATCTGCTTTTCAATATGCTATCTAGATTGGTCATAACTTTCCTTCCAAGGAGTAAGCATATTTTAATTTCATGGCTGCACTCACCATATGCAATGATTTTGGAGCCCCCCAAAATAAAGTCTGACACTGTTTCCACTGTTTCCCCATCTATTTCCCATGAAGTGATGGGACCGGATGCCATGATCTTCGTTTTCTGAATGTTGAGCTTTAAGCCAACTTTTTCACTCTCCTCTTTCACTTTCATCAAGAGGCTTTTTAGTTCCTCTTCACTTTCTGCCATAAGGGTGGTGTCATCTGCAAAACTGAGGTTATTGATATTCCTCCTGGCAATCTTGATTCCAGCTTGTGTTTCTTCCAGTCCAGAGTTTCTCATGATATACTCTGCATATAAGTTAAATAAGCAGGGTGACAATATACAGCCTTGACGTACTCCTTTTCCTATTTGGAACCAGTCTGTTGTTCCATGTCCAGTTCTAACTGTTGCTTCCTGACCTGCACACAAAAGAAGACTCTACACATGGACATTACCAGACGGTCAACACCGAAATCAAATTGATTATATTCTTTGCAGCCAAAGATGGAGAAGCTCTATACAGTCAACAAAAACAAGACCAGGAGCTGACTGTGGCTCAGATCATGAACTCCTTATTACCAAATTCAGACTTAAATTGAAGAAAGTAGGGAAAACCACTAGACCATTCAGGTATGACCTAAATCAAATCCCTTACAATTATACAGTGGAAGTGAGAAATAGATTTAAGGGCCTAGATCTGATAGATAGAGTGCCTGATGAACTATGGAATGAGGTTCATGACATTGCACAGGAGACAGGGATCAAGACAATCCCCATGGAAAAGAAATGCAAAAAAGCAAAATGGCTGTCTGGGGAGGCCTTACAAATAGCTGTGAAAAGAAGAGAAGCGAAAAGCAAAGGAGAAAAGGAAAGATATACCCATTTGAATGCAGAGTTCCAAAGAATAGCAAGAAGAGGTAAGAAAGCCCTCTTCAGTGATCAATGCAAAGAAATAGAGGAAAACAACAGAATGGGAAAGACTAGAGATCTCTTCAAGAAAATTAGAGACACCAAGGGAACATTTCATGCAAAGATCGGCTCAATAAAGGACAGAAATGGTATGGAACTAACAGAAGCAGAAGATATCAAGAAGAGGTGGCAAGAATACACAGAAGAACTGTACAAAAAAGATCTTCATGACCCAGATAATCACGATGGTGTGATCACTGACCTAGAGCCAGACATCCTGGAATGTGAAGTCAAGTGGGCCTTAGAAAGCATCACTATGAACAAAGCTAGTGGAGGTGATGGCATTCCAGTTGAGCTATTTCAAATCCTGAAAGATGATGCTGTGAAAGTGCTGCACTCAATATGCCAGCAAATGTGGAAAACTCAGCAGTGGCCACAGGACTGGAAAAGGTCAGTTTTCATTCCAATCCCTAAGAAAGGCAATGCCAAAGAATGCTCAAACTACTGCACAATTGCACTCATCTCACATGCTAGTAAAGTAATGCTCAAAATTCTCCAAGCCA
>NW_011494635.1:12762044-12776179 GCF_000754665.1 Bison bison bison
CCAGAAAAACACCTATTTCTGCTTTATTGACTATGCCAAAGCCTTTGACTGTGTGGATCACAATAAACTGTGGAAAATTCTGAAAGAGATGGGAATACCATAACACCTGACCTGCCTCTTGAGTAAGCATTAAAAGACTTTCCTTGGAAGGAAAGTTATGACCAACCTAGATAGCATATTCAAAAGCAGAGATATTACTTTGCCAACAAAGGTCCATCTAGTCAAGGCTATGGTTTTTCCAGTGGTCATGTATGTATGTGAGAGTTGGACTGTGAAGAAAGCTGAGCGCCAAAGAATTGATGCTTTTGAACTGTGATGTTGGAGAAAACCCTTGAGAGTCCCTTGGACTGCAAGGAGATCCAATCAGTCCATCCTAAAGGAGATCAGTCC
Organism: Bison bison bison; assembly: GCF_000754665.1. Classification (NCBI taxonomy): domain Eukaryota; kingdom Metazoa; phylum Chordata; class Mammalia; order Artiodactyla; family Bovidae; genus Bison; species Bison bison. Next base: position 12,762,435 of record NW_011494635.1, read on the forward strand.
TGAGTGTTCATTGGAAGGACTGATGCTAAAGCTGAAACTCCAATACTTTGGCCACCTCACGCAAGTGTTGACTCATTGGAAAAGACCCTGATGCTGGAAGGGATTGGGAGCAGGAGGAGAAGGGGACGACAGAGGATGAGATGGCTGGATGGCATCACCAATTCGATGCACATGAGTTTGGGTGAACTCCGGGAGTTGATGATGGTCAGGGAGACCTGGCGTGCTGTGATTCATGGGGTCGCAAAGAGTAAGACATGACTGAGTGACTGAACTGAACTGATACTGTACTGATGTTTTTCTTTCTGGCTTACTTCACTGTGTATAATAGGCTCCAGTTTCATCTGCCTTATTAGAACTGATTCAAATGTATTCTTTTTAACAACTGGCTAATATTCCATTGTGTGTATGTAGCACAGCTTTTTGCCTGCCCTATGAAATGGGAGCTGGTGACTGAACAGACTAGGTCAATGCAAATAAAGTAATGCGCTCTTTCTTGCACACGCTGCTGTCCACTCTTTGGGCAGATTCTGAGTCTCAGAGGTCTAAGAGGACCTGCTGCAGATGAAGCAGTTGGAGGAGGGGGCGGTGTCTTCCTTATTCATGCTACTCTGTGTCCCCGCGATGCTGGTGGACTGAATGCTAGGAAGAGGTGGCAGTTCCAATTTTTCACTTTAAAACTTTATAGGTCGAGCAAAAATACTAAACATAAGAAGCAGAAAGCCGCAACTCCTCCCTAGGACATCCCCAGCGGGTAAGGCAGGCTCCGAGTCCAGAGAGCCGCGCCTGCGCACTACGGACTCTGAAGCACAGGCCAACTGAGGGAGGTGGGCGGGGCTGCCCGGCCATCCGGGTTCCCTCACCCCGCCCCCGCTGCATGAATGAGAGGCGCGGCGCCCTCCCCTCCCCCGCTGGGCCCGCCCCTCGCCGGGGCTGTGGCGCGCCGTCTGCCGCTGCCACCTCAGCCGCGCTTGGTTCAGCCAGACGCCCGCTGGTTACTGCCCGGAGCTGACGGTCCCAGCACGCTCGCCGCCTCTGCCAGCACGACAGAGTAAGTAAGCAAGCGAGGGTTGGGCCGCTGAGCGCCGTCGCCCCCTGGTTTGGGGAGTAAGGGACCGGGCAGGTCCGGGTTCGGGATGCTAAGGAGACCGTGGGCCCGCGCCAGCCTCCCCCACTCACACTCCCGGCGCCTCGGTCGGGAGCTGGGACGGGTAGGACAGCGGCCTTGGGCCGGGAGGGGCGCGGAAGAGGGTCCGCGCACTAACAGGAGGGTGAGTCCCGCACAAAGGGAGGCGCGGAGCTGTCACCGGGAGACTACAGAGAAAGGTTCGCGGCGCCCTGTGCGCCCAGCTAGCCCGTGCCCCGCGTCTGGTCCCCGGGCGTGGGAGCTGCTGGGATGTGCCCGGAGCGAGGACGAGGATGGCGAAGACTGCTGCCTCCCTGTTGGCCGTGGGAACGCGCCTTGGGGGGGCGCGGCGTGGCAGTGTTTTCCTGGTCCCCGTCTGCTCCTCCCCTTTCTTTGTGGCGTCTGTCTCATGCCCGTTTGTCACTGGGTATAAGCAGTGGTCTGGGATGAGACCTCTTGCCTCGCTTACTCATTAATGAAAGTCAGGTGCTGGCCTCATATTTGTGAGTGGGGGGCCGTGTGTGCTTCCACAGGGCAGAGAATTAAGGCCCCTCTTTTGTTTCCAGAGACTTAATGGTTTGTATGTGACCTCTGAAATGAGCGAATTGGAGATCATTTAAAGGGGATGAGGAAAAAAAGACATATTCCTTCATCAGATCTTCAGGCAATTCTGTCTCTGGCATTCTTTCAAACAGTATTTCTTTGTTTCTTGCTGCAAAACCAGTGGGTTTTTTTAACTGAAAATATGTGTCTACATTCTCAATGTATTTCTATATTCTCAGTATATCCGGAACACTTGCTTTCCGAGTGTTGGTAAATGGTCATATACTCATGTATATGTACATGAGAAGAGTACATATAGAACACTGCTTTTTAGTTAATTGGTAATTATGTCTGTATATTGATATACGTTGTCTATAGAAATGCTCCAGTATATCTAGGACACTTTTTTCAGCTCCTCAGTACAGGCAGATTTTGTTTCTTCCTGCCTCCCGGTGTTAATAAGAAGGTGGTCCAGCAGGTTCTTTCCGCCTCCTTGCCTTTTTTTCCCCGTAATTCTGTGGCAAAGGGTGTTACTGCATATTTCCCTGGCATGCGCCCTTGCTTTGATCTGAATTTTCCTGTGCTCTGTTGTCTGGTTGTGCAGCCCAGCTCAGTGGCACCTCTTACAGGACTATTGGAAAACAGAACACCTTTTTTTTTTTTTTGTCCTCATCCCCAGAGAGAGGAGGAAGCTCCGCAGTTTCCCACAGACTTTGGCTCTGTGGGGACTGACTGCCTGACTTTGTTTGCTTGGTGAAGTTATGAGGAGTCACAGCTGATATGGACCAATTAAAAAGAAGCAGTTATAATAGCACCAGCTATTCCTTGCTGTTTCACCTGGACCTTTTACTCTCTTAAACGTATAAGTTTTAGAAGATAGTTGGTTGCATTTGCTGTTTCTTTTGTGTACCCTTATAATTTTGCAGAGTGACAGGAAATTAGCTAAACTCAGTTGTTGTAAGGAACATACCTCCAAATATTAATATACTTTTGTTATGATCTTTTGATTCAGAATAGCAGCAGTAAAAAAAAAAAAAGTGAGGAGCTAATTAGAGGATATGAATAGTTGAATTGATTCAGTTTTAAGATTCCCTTTAAGGTTATTTTTAGTAACATGTATTTTAATTCCTGGTAGTTTTCGGTGCAAAATGAAATTGAAACTAAGCAGTCTTCCATAGCATCCGTTTATGTATATTCCCTCTGTTGCAAACATTTGCTTTTAATTTGAAAGAGAAATTTTCCATTTGGTTGGAACAGGATCCATTATTCTTGGTAAAAATCTTACCTTATGTTAGCATGATCAAATTCTTTCTTTGTAAAAGTTAAAATTAATAAAAGTTGATTTTTTAATTTGAAATTTTGGTTCTATGATGTCAGATTTAAATAAAATTTTTATGAAGTAACTCAAAATAAGGCAACTTATAAATGAGTGCTTCATTAATTACATTAACTAGTGTCACTAATACTGAAGCAACCCAAATAACTTATGAATTGCCTGCATAAGATTTTTCTCTTTTAGGAAGCCCTTTAAAACAAATTATAAGGGGAAGTCTTAAATAAACATCGTAGTGTAACCGGAATTATCACTGAAATAGGCTTGCATAGTACTACAATATTGGGCAACTTTAATTTTGCAAGCATGACTTAGCTATTGTTTGTACCAACAAAGGAAACTAAAAACATCCCGGCCTTGTTATTCAGCATTCTGTTAATCAAAATCTTTACCAGTCCATAGTTTTGCATTTTTGTAGGATGATGATTGAGGAAAAATTCCAAAGTAATATCTATATTGCCAAAATAGGTTACATGCTGTTTTATTAATAAATATAATCTTTATATTCATTAGAAATACTGATATTGTTATGTTAGTAATAGTATATATGATGACACTTTGTCACCCAAACTGGGATACATTATCCTCCCAGTATTCTGTCAGTAATTGTTTTCTGGGAATTCCCTGGTGGTCTAGTGATTAGGACTCTGCTTACACTACAGTGAGCATGGATTGATCCCTGGTGGAGGAACTAAGTTCCTATATGCTGTGCAGCCAAATACTAATTGTTTTCTGTTTCAAATGGCAGTTTATTCTAAAATCAGTAATAATCTTATCATAATGTATTATTAGATCAGTGCAAACATAATTACAATTTTGCATTGTTGAAGTTTGCCATTTGATATTGGAATACATTCTTAAATAAATATGGTTATGTTATACTATAGAAATGATGTCAGACAAAAAGCAAATTCCAGTGATTTTTTTTTATTGGAGTTCAAAATGGGTCATAAAGCAGCAGAGACAACTCGCAGCATCAACAACGCATTTGGCCCAAGAACTGCTAACAAACATACAGTGCAATAGTGGTTCAAGAAGTTTTGCAAAGGAGACAGAGCCTTGAAGATAAGGAGCGCAGTGGCTGGCCATTGGAAGTTAACAACAACCAATTGAGAGCAATCATCAAAGCTCTTAGAACTACGTGAGAAGTTGCGAAAGAACCCAATATCCACCGTTCTACAGTCATTCTGCATTTGAAGCAAATTGGAGAGGTGAAAAAGCTCAATAAGTGGGTGCCTCATGAGCTGACTGAAAATCAAAATAAATCATCATGTTAAAGTGTAGTCTTCTCTTAGCCTATGCAACAACAATGAACCATTTCTCGATCAGATTATAATGTGTGATGAAAAGTGGATTTTATATGACAACCAGCTCAGTGGTTGGACCGAGAAGAAACTCCCAAAACACTTCCCAAAGCCAAACTTGCACTGAAAAAAGGTCATAGTCATTGTTTGGTGGTCTGCTGCCTATCTGATCAACTACAGCTTTCTGAATCCCAGCAAAGCCATTACATCTGAGAAGTATGCTCAGCAAATCAATGAGATGCACTGAAAACTGCAACGCCTGCAGCTGGCATTGGTCAACAGAATGGGCCCAGTTCTCCTCCACAACATCACCTGACCACACGTCACACAACCAAAGCTTCAGAACTTGAATGAATTGGGCTATGAAGTTTTGCCTCAAACGCCATATTCACCTGACCTCTTACCAACTGACTACCACTTCTTCAAGCATCTCAACAACTTTTTCCAGGGAAAATGCTTCCACAACCATCAGGAAGCAGAAAATGCTTTCCAAGAGTTTATCTAATCCCAAAGCACAGATTTTTACACAACAGGAATAAAAAAACTTGTTGACAAAAATGTGTTGATTGTAATGGTTCCTATTTTGATTAAAAAAGATGTGTTTTAGCCTAGTTATAATGATTTAAAATTCACAGTCTGAAACCACAACTACTTTTGCACTAACCTAATAGCAGCTTAAACTATATGAAATTGCCATTTTTTTTTTAGATTGGGGAGTTACCAAAAATCAGTGGTTTCATATGGTTCAATTATTTTAAATTCTTAGCAGTTCTTTCTAGTATTTACCTTTATATTTATTTCATTTTCAATGTTTAAACTGCAATTCCTTGATTTTCTACCTTTGTATATTATCCATGGAGTTCTAGTTTGGAAGTTGAGTACTTAATTGTTCCACATAACCATCCTTCAACTCCCCCACCTCATATCTATACTTTACAGTTTCCAGTTAAGTCAGTATTCAGTATTTATATGACTGTGGCAGTATACCTAAATTCACAGATGAGCCGTATTGAATATGTATTACCTATTATGTTTCTTTTTTGTACAACTTTATTTCTCCTGAGTTAAATAATTGCCACTTTTGTTTGTTCTTCATTTGCCTAGTTTTCTTTTTACCAGTCACAAATTCTCCTCAAATTTTATGACAGAAATGATCATCTTTCAATATATTCAGATAATCTGTTTCATTTCTATTTCCTAGCTGTCATATAGGACCTCCCTTTTTATCTTCTTGTGAATTCTCTTTGCCTTCCTCCTATGTTTCCTGGATCCTGTGTCTTCCTTATTCTTTAGTAGTTTCCTGAGAAAGAACATCTACAAACTCTGAAATTTCTTCCTGAATTCAGAAGTTGCATGTCTGAAATGTCTTCATTTTACCTACACACTTGAATGGTGGTTTCACTGGATGTTGAATTCTAGATTGAAAATTAGTGTCTGTCTCTTGAAGGCTTCCAGCTGTAATCCCCATTCTCTTTTTCCTCCCACTCTGAAAGACTGGGAGGATCTTCTAGTTATCCCTGGTGTTCTGACATTTCATGGTGTTCCTCAGAATGGTGTTTCATGGTGTTCCTTTTTCATTCCTTTTGCTTGTAGGGCAGATAATATTTCCCCAAATATCTATATATATGTGCACACAGGCATACATACTGTCTCACCCAATATGCTATTCTTCATGATGTTGACATGCATCCATCAAGAGGTGCGGTCTTTGTTTCCTCTGCTTGAACCTGTGCAGACAACCTGTGCTTCCCAGGATGTTTTGGGTCTTGAGCCAACATGATGGTTTAGGAATACAGTTGGATGATCAAAAGCAGCCACTTTGAGGGGATGTTTTATTTGTTTATTTATTTTTTACTTTTAAATGAAGTCATCAGTTTACTTTTGACTAGAAATATGAGTTAACACCAGAGAAAGTGTCTTTCAGCATTGAAATGTAATCACCTCTGGAATCAACATGAAGACCATCAGTTGCATTTTTTTAAAAATCTGCTTTAGGAAGTGATAGAGCCGTTTATGACCAAAAAAAAAACCAATCTATAAGCTTCATGATTAAATACGTCATGACTATAACTAAAACAAACACATTATTTGCAAGAATTTCTCTGATAAGAAGATAGAGGCAAATTGAGTTACATAAACCAGGGCTTGTTTGGACATTGTCAGTGACTTAGTGTTTATCTCAGGGATGCATATTTTTAAATATTTTTTAACCCATGAATTTTTTTCTATTTACAGCTGCTTTACTCCTCATCTAGCCTTCCCCAAGGGCCCATATCATATAAGTTGACTATTACTAGAGAACTTCAGATTCAGGACTAAAAATCTGAAGTGGACTGCTCTCATCACTGGCCCCAGAAAATTGCCAGATTCTTAATAACTTGTAATTCTTAATTTTGGCCTATATTAATGTCTCCACACTCTTTAACTTCATGAGCAGCCCACCCATCCCAATGCTGATAAGTGGGCTGTGTACTTACTTCATTGAGGGTTTAAAAGTTATCAGACAGATACTCTTCATCCTCTCCTCACCAAATCTATAAATCTACCTTGTTTAGGATCCTTATTTTCTGTTTCCTTCCCATCAGAGGCCAATTTGCCTCCCCACCTTACACCCCCTCGAGCTAGTCAAAAACTTGACTTCTGCTTTTGTGCTCTCTTTCACGTCCTCAACAACTTTCCAAGGCACCACCAATATCAGCATACATACATGCTCTAATATTGCCCATTTTTAAAAACAACAAAAAATTAAAACAACTTTCCCCTGACCTTACATCCATCTCTTTCTGTTTACCTTCATGGTTAAATGTCTCAAAAGAGTAGTCTACACATTTCCTCCCTATCTCCTCTGTACTATGTGTCACTCTCTGAAATTCTGTTGTTGACTGAATTTTTTTGTCTCTTACCCTCCACTGGAAAGTGAGCTCCAGGAAAGCAAGACCTCATCTATCCTGTTTACCACTATGTTCCTAGGACAGCAACTGACACAAGTACCTACTCAGTACATGGGCAAAAAAGGCATAACTGACATATTTAGCCGGGTAGAATAGCTCTTTTTAAAAAAATTTCTAACAAGAAAATCAATTTTCATTCATTTTTTAAATTATTCTCTACTTTTTGCTACACTTGAAAGTTGAAAAATTATGAAGACTATATTAATGGTTGAATTTTACCTACGTTACATTTTGTTCTTTCCTAAAGTGAAAGTGAAGTCGCTCAGTCGTGTCCGACTCTTTGCAACCCCATGGACTATAGCCTCCCAGGCTCCTCTGTCCATGGGATTTTCCAGGCAATAGTACTGGAGTGGATTGCCATTTCCTTCTCCAGGGGATCTTCCCAACCCAGGGATCGAACCCCGGTCTCCCACATTGTAGACAGGCGCTTTACCGTCTGGGCCACCAGGGAAGTCTAAGTATAATTTAAATTGTCAGTCTTACACCTGGATTGATTGACTGATCAGTCAGACTGATTGGAGTTGAATTTTAGTTCTTTTCACTTTTTGCCATGTGACCTTGGGCAGATTAACCCCTCTGTTTCCTCATCTGCAAGGTGGAAATAAGAAAGTACCTACCTCATATGTTGTGTAGGTCAAGTGAGATAACATGTAAAATGCTAAACCCAGTACTTGCCATGGTGGCTAATACAATGAAAATAGTTACAGTTATTGTTTGTATACTCTTCTCTGCTTTCTAATATTTGATCTGACTTGGTCACTGTAGTTTTGTGTTTTCTTTTTTGTCACTTTAGTATTTTTGTTTGAAGTATTTATATCTAGAGTATATTGACTATGAATGTGACTCTCCTGTTTTTAGTTTTGTTGGAGTATATTGACTATGAATATGTTGACTGCTACTGCTGCTGCTAAGTCACTTCAGTTGTGTCCAACTCTGTGCGACCCCATAGACAGCAGCCCACCAGGCTCCCCGGTCCCTGGGATTCTCCAGGCAAGAACACTGGAGTGGGTTGCCATTTCCTTCTCCAATGCATGAAAATAAAAAGTGAAAGTGGAAAGTGGAAAGTGGAAAGTGAAAGTGAAGTCACTCAGTTGTGTCCGACCCTTAGCAACCCCATGGACTGCAGCCCACCAGGCTCCTCTGTCCATGGGGTTTTCCAGGCAAGAGTGCTGGAGTGGGGTGCCATTGCCTTCTCCAAATATATTGACTACCTAGAGTATATTGACTATGAATGTGACTCTCCTGTTTTTAGTTTTGTTGGATTTTTTTCTAATTCCTTGCTCCTCTATTCCTCACATTACCCCCACATAATATCAATAAATTGATTAAATGATCTTCATTGACAGATGAGCACCCCCTAGCACTTCCCAGCAGTTTGGTCACTGAGAAATCATTTTGATAACTTGATGAAATATTTTTATTTCAAGCCAAATTCTGTACTTTGTTTATTTGGCTTGCTCAGAGGTGAGGCTGCTTCTTTGTGTTAATTCATGTTATTTTTCATTAAATTTTCTTATTTATGCTAATGGAACTTTTAAAACACCTAGTGTATCATCAACAGATTTTTTTAAGTAGTTATAAGATACTGTTCTTTTCACTTACTAGCTAGCTAGGAAGATAAATATATGATACAATACAAAATCCATTCTACAGGCCTCACTGAGGGATAAGGACAGGCTATGTATTAATAGAAGTCCAAAGTAGGGAGAGTTGTGTCCAGCCAGCCTTAAGGGAGTCTTAAAACTTTTCCACATGTTAAATTGTCTATACCCCTTATTTTCTGTCTTGATTTTTAATTTTAGAAATTGTTTCCTGAAGTAATTGACTTACCAGTTACTCTGCCTGTTTCTTATCTAGGTTGGCAGTGGAGACACCTCCAATTATCTGAGCATTTCAGACATTAGAATGTAGTGTTAGATAAATTTAAGATACAAAAAGAATGCCAGATGGTTTGAAAGGAAATGTAAACACTAGTGCAGGCAGTCCTTTGAAAGCCAGCTGACTGAGCTTTATCTGCTCTGAAGGTAGGAATCAGACACTGTTCCATACTAGCTGGCCTAGGAACAGTGGCCTTACTTTTGGTTGGGAAAGTCAGCCTAGGCCCTCCCTCCACCTGCTGTAAAGACAGTATGACACCAGATAGTTGCTCTGCACCTCCATGGATTTGAGTTGGAACAAACCTGAATGGCAAGGAAAGGAAGCTACTTTTTAGATAGCATTACAAGTAAACATATTACATAGTGATTTTGCTCTGAAAAAATGTAATGCAACTTGAATTTTTATGGATTCAATGCTGTTAGGTGTATTTTGAGTTGCTTACTATTTTAGCAACTATAGAAGTTTGTGGCTTCTGTAGAACATTAGTTATACATGTCTTAAAATCATTTTGTCTGTTATTTATGTTTTCCTAACTAGACAGGTGTTTGTATCAGATACAGTTCTTCTCTAGCAAACTTAATGTTATAATTATTTAATTGAGAACAAAAGAAGTACAAATATGGCACTGCAGGTATAATGATGATAGTGTTTATTGAATTCTCAAAGTTAATAACTTCACCAGTAGTCTATCAGTATGCTTTATGTTATCTTTAATTTTTTTTTAAATTTGGAGATTGAATGGTGCTGTATTACCTGTTTGTTAAGTTCATCTAGGCAAACCAAAATATTATAAATTACTTGTACCTCTTTATTGTTCTCTCCTAACTCTGAGCATGAAAAATTTTGCTCGGTGGTATAAACTTGAAATATCCAAATAGGCTCTTCATCTTAGACTGAGAGAAAAAGTTTGGCAAACATCAAAGTATGAGCCAGTATAATTTATGGAAAATTGGTGAAAATGTAAATCAAAAGTGTAGGCTTTCATTCTTTTCCTTTAGTGCAAAAGAAATTGCAAAACTTATTCAGAAGTGTGTTGGAAATTTTATGCTTGGCTATAATTAAATAAAAGATTTTACTTAAATTTATTAATTGTCCTTGAAAGCAGTCCAGAGGAAATTTTGTGGTAGTAAGATTTTTTTTTAATATAGTAGAACAGTATATCAATAGCCAGAAGCAGTATTGTACCCAGAAATCATCTTTCGCATTAGCTAGATGCGATTCATGGGGTCGCGGAGAGTCAGACACGACTGAGCGACTGAACTGAACTGAACTGAACTGAAACCTATAGTAAAAACCTTTCATGTCAGTATTTTTTGGGCTTCCCAGTTGGCTTAGTAGTAAAGAATCCACCTGCCAATACAGGAGATGTGGGTTCAATCCCTGGGTTGGGAAGATTCCCTGGAGCAGGAAATGGCAACCCACTCCAGTATTCTTGCCTGAAAAATCTTCCTCTTGCAGAGGAGCATGGCAGGCTACAGTCCATGGGGTTGCAAAGGAATCGGACACAACTTAACAACTAGACAACAAGGTCAGAATCTTTACATGCATTTCTTCTTTACTACTTACAGCATCTCTCAAAGGGTTATTAATGAATGATAAAGCAAAAAGTCAAAGCAGTAAGCTGTTTAGGTTCACATAGTCACCTGGGTCAGGTTTAGAACCCGGGCTTTTATTCTCCAACCCACCACATGTCTCAGTTGATACTGTCAACTTTCACAAGAACACAGATCTTTTCTATTCAGTTGGTATCTTGCTATTCAGTTGGGACTTCCCTGGTGGCTCAGATGGTTAAGAATCTGCCTGCAATGTGGGAGACCTGGGTTGGGAAGATCCCCTGGAGAAGGGAACAGCTACCCACTCTAGTATTCTGGCCTGGAGAATTCCATGGACAGAGGAGCCTGGCAGGTTACAGTCCATGGGGTCTCAAAGAATCACACCACTGAGCGATTTTCACTTTCACTTGGTATCCTGCACTGGGACTTTTGGAACAATCTAGGGTAGGGGGTGCACACCAAGTGGCTTATGAGATCCTAGTTCCCTGACTAGGGATAGAACCCAGGCTACTGCAGTGAAAGTGCCAAGTCCTAACCACTGGACCGCCAGGGAATGCCCTGAAAGACTATTGATAAAGGAAACTTAGAGACCTTTGTAGGAAATGGCTGGCAAATAAGGAGAGATTTGGCAGCATATATATTTTTTATTTCTTTTGATACTCTTGAACTAATTAACCATTATAGATCTTTTGCAGTAAATAAAAGTGAGGTAAATAAAAACAATTTGTTAGAATGCAGCAAAGAGGCTGTATAGTTTTCTAGCATTGCTGTAACAAATTACTACAAAATTGATGGCCTGAAACAGTAGAAATTTAGTCTCTCACAGTTTGAAAGGCCAGAAGTCTGAATGAAATCAGAATGTCAACAGAGTTGCTGCACTCCCTCCAAAAACTAGGAGAGAATCCTTCCTTGCTTCTTCCAACTTTTCATTGCTCCACACATTCCTTGATTTTTGTCTACATAACTCCATTCTTTGCTTCCATGTTCACATGGTCTTCTTTTTCTTTCTTATAAAGACATTGTCATTGGATTTAGAGTCCACCTGGATAATCCAAAGCTCACACAATTCAGTTCAGAATGCAAACTGTGATTTCTGTTTTCTGTGTTTCAGTTTTCTCTATTTCAATTCACTGCCTCTGTCTATTTAGAACTACAGAATTATATGAACTCCACAGTTTTGAGGAGAGGAAAAAGTTGGATTCCTAAAAAAAATTTTTTTAATGTATCCTGTAAAACTTCTTAGTCTTTGCCATGGGCTTTCAGTAGTATAACCTACCTCAGGAATAAAACTTTATATTTCACAGGTGTCAGATTGTCTTAATCTGTTATGGCTGCTATAAAAGAATACCCATAGAAATTCCTCATAATTCTGAAGGCTCAGAAATCCAAGACCAGCAGTTTCAGTGTCTGGTAAGGGCTCACTTGCTGGTGCATAGATAGTATTTTTCACTCTTTTTGCTTTGTCTTCCTGTGGTGGAAGGGGCGAGGAAGCTATCTAGAGTCTTTTTTTATTGAGCCCTCTTATATAAGGGCGTCAATCCTATTCTTGGGGGTGTCACCCTCAACAATCACTTCCAGATACCATTACATTGGGGATTAGATTTCAGTGTGTGAATTTGCAGAGCAGTGCGGAATATTTGCTTTATAGCACAATTTCTAGCACTCACCGTATAATACAAAGAGAAAATTGATATTTTCTATATAACTCATTCAGTATCTAAATAAGCACTGCAGCATTAATTTTTTCATTGATCCATTTATTTTCTACCCAAGATTAATATAACTAGATTGACCTGTACTATTTTTCAGGTTTCTCCACTAATGAGGTTCTTCTTTTTAATTTTTTTATTATAGGTAACTGTAAATACATTTAAAAATAGGTCATTTATCCTTTTTCCTTTTACTTTGTTTGCTGAGGTATTTTAAAGCAAAGCCAAGGCATTTTTGTACATATTTCCTGACATACTTCTATATGCATCTTTTTAAAATAAGGATGTTGTCTTATAGAACCAAAATGCTATTCTCGTACCTAATAAAATTAACAGTTACTCCTTGGTATCATCTAATAGCTAGATGCTGTTAAGGTTTGCCGGAGATGATTTGTTCACACCAGGATTTCAGAGTCCACAGATCATGTTTGGTCATTTTGTGCCTCATGCCTATTTTAATTTAGGGCAGTTCCTCCTTCCTTTCTCCCCACTTTTTCTTTGTGTGTCATGGACTAGTTACAGGAACCAGGTCAATTGTCCAATGGAATTTCTCATATTTGGGATTTGATTAAAACAGATTTAAATTTTTTGGTAAGAATGCTTAGGAGATGCTTAATATTGCATCACATCCAGAGTCCTGCTGGGGTACTGGGGTGGTTCTGGCTACCTCACTTCTGGTGATGCTGAAAGACCACACTGATGGTCATGTCAGCATCCTTTATGACAAAATGGTAATTTTTTTTTTTAATTTTTATTTATTTATTTTTGGCTGCGCTGGTCTAAATTGCTGTATGCAGGCATTCTCTAGTTGCAGCCAGTAGGGGCTACCCTCTAGTTGCGGTGCTTGGCCTTATTGTGGTGGCTTCTCTTGTTGGAGAGCACAGCTCTAGGCAGGAGGGCTTCAGTAGTTGTGGTGTGTGGGCTCAGTTGCTGCAATTCGTGGGTTCTAGAGTGCAGTCTCAGTAGTTATGGCGCTAGGGCTTAGTTGCTCCTTAGCATATGGGAGCCTCCTAGAACAGAGATGGAACCCATGGATCCATCTAGAACCGCTGGACCAGCAGGGAAATCCCAAAATGGTGATTTTCTTATCCTGTCCTCTCTTCTACATTTATTATCAGGAGTTCTATAAAGAAATACCTGTATATCATCAACTAAGACTGTTTTGGGTTACTCTGAAATACATTTTGTATGAGAGACTGCCAAGTAATCTTACACTGCTAATGTTCTTGATAAGAGATGAATTTGAATCAGGATAAAAGGAATTGTGTAATCTTTTGTTTTAATAAATATACAACAAACTTCTGAGTACTGTAGTAAAAATGTGAATGATTTCTTTTTTTTTTTTTTTTTT
>NW_011494635.1:12776279-12776562 GCF_000754665.1 Bison bison bison
TCTTCTTTGCAGCATGTGGGCTCTTTGTTGTAGCATGAAGGCTTTCTCTAGTTGTGGCACGTGGGCTTCTTTTGTTGCAGAGCACAGGTTCTGGAGCAAATGGGCTTAGTAGTTGTGGCACACAAGCTTCTCCAGCTGCCATGCAAGGGCTTAGTTGGCCTGTAGCTTGTGGAATCCTAGTTCCCCAACCAGAGATCAAACCATGTACCCTGCATTGGAAGGCAGATTCTGAACCACTGGATCACCAAGGAAGTCCTTTTTTTTTTTTTTTTTTAACAATTGA
>NW_011494635.1:12776662-12786749 GCF_000754665.1 Bison bison bison
AAATAAATGAAAGGCTTTTATAAATTAAAATCAAGCAGCAAAGAGGAAAGAATACTAACTAGATTAAAATTTAAAAATTGGAAGAGAATAGAGCCAATATTTTGTAATAACTATAAGTGGAGTAGTTTATAGTATAAATAGCCTTTAAAAATTATGAGTCACTCGATTGTAACTTATACACTATTGTACACCATCTGTACTTCAATTTCTTATTTAATTAGTTTTTAAAATTGAGAGATTTCCAGAGTCAGCATGACCCAGCCCCTGAATGTCTAAACCATTCACTCTTCTTAGACTGATCTTTTCACATAGTATATCCCTAACATGTGGTGAGTGTTTTCATGAGATTGTGTCTAGACTAAAGAAATCAAGGTTATATATTATAGAATTAATGCTTAAATATCTTCAAAGGCAGGGAGAATTCTTCATTGAATATCATTCTTCTTTAAATTTTACTTTATGGGAAAAAATCTTTTGATTACTATTTCTCATAATACCTCTTGTTTAACTTCATGTCTTGATATTCTTATTCAGTAAAATTACTGAATAAAGTCATGCAAATATAAAGCCTTACTTATTTTTCTTGCTTCATTTTACTTTAAGCCAGTTGTGTTTATTTATCTTCTGAATCTGTGTATTCTGGGGAAAGTCACTTTGATATCAAATGAAAATTAAACAAGTGTTTTTAGCTTCATAACCATCTCTAGACAGCCTCTAATCATAGTTGAGAGATCATTAAATGTATGTGCTATTATGATTTGTCCATCGGCAAAATATTACTATGATTATGCTGTTTTATTTTAAAATAATAGTACTATGGGTCTTTTCTGAAAGATAAAGAATACCTTTATAGAGGGATGCCTCAAAAGACCATAGTATAATAAAATCAGTATAATCATTTTTAGTCAGTTGAGCTGATTATTCCTCATCAGGACTCTAAAATGGTTTTAGTGCTGAAAATTACATTTCCCTACCTATTGAATTAAAACAGATGATTGCAAAACACTTACTCTATGCAAGTCATTATGCTTGGTGCTGAGTAGTATGGCTGCTTTCACTATTCAGATAAAGAAGAAAGTACATACTTCTTCAACATCCATTTATGATAAAAAGTCTCCATAAAGTGGGAATTCAGGGAACCTATATCAACATAATAAAGGCAATATATGACAAGCCCACAGCTAATATCATTTTCAACTGTGAAAAGCTGAAGGCACTCTCTCTAAAATCAGAAACAAAATACTACCAGAAGATTACTAGAACTCAATAATGAATTCGGTAACATTGCAGGATAAAAATTAATACATGGAAATCTCTTGCATTCCTCTACACTAACAATGAAAGATCAGAAAGAAAGATTAAGGAAGCAATCCCATTTACCATCCCATCATGGTAATAAAATACCTGAAAATGACATGCCTAAGGAGACAAAAGACCTGTACTCTGAAAACTATAAGAAGCTGATGGAAGAAATCAAAGATGATATAAACAGAAAGATATACCATATTCTTTGATTGGAAGAATCAATATTGTCAAAATGACAATACTCCCCAAGGCAATCTACAGATTCACTGCAATCCTATGTCATATTACCAATGACATTTTTAACAGACTATAACAAAAATTTTTGTTAATTTGTATGGAAACTCTAAAGACCCCAAATAGCCAACGAAATCCTGAGTAAGGAAAACAGAGCTGGAGAAATCACATTCCCTGACTTCAGACTTTACTACAAAGCTACAGGTATGGTACTGCCCAAGGACGGAAATACAGATCAATAGATCAGGATGGAAAGCCCAGAAATAAACCCACACACTTATAGTCAGTTAATCTGTGATAAAGAAGGCAAGAATATTAAGTGGGGAAAAGACAAGTTTCTTCAGTAAGTGGTGCTGGGAAAACTGCAAAGCTACGTGTAAAAGGAGATTAGAACATTCCCTAACACTATACACAAAAACAACTCAAGATGAATCAAAGACCTATGTGTAAGGCCAGACACTATAAAACTCTTAGAGGAAAACATAGAACAGTCTTTGACATAAACTGTAGCAATATCTTCTTTGATCCATCTCCTAGAGTAGTGCAAGTAAAAACAAATAAATGGGACCTAATTAAACTTAAAAGCTTCTGCACAACAATGGAAACTATAAACAAAATGAAAAGACAGCCCACAGAATGGGAGAAAATTGTTGCAAGCAAAGCAGTCAACAAAGGATAATCTCCCAAATATACAATAAAGTAGCTCATGCACTGTATATCAAATATAAAACCCAATCAAAAAATGAGCAGAAGATCTAAATAGACATTTCTCCAAATGAGACATATAGATGGACAAAAAGCACATGAAAAGATGCTCAATATCACATTATCAGAGAAATGCAAATCAAAACTACCATTAGGTATCACCTCACACCAGTCAGAATGGCCATCATCAAAAAATCTACAAATAAATGCTGAGTAGATGTGGGGGAAAGGGAACTCTCCTAACTCTGTTGGTAGCAATGTATTAAAAAATTGGTACAACCACTATGTATAACAGTATGGAGGTTCCTTAAAAAGCTGAAATTAGAACTACCATATGATCCAGCAGCCCCTCTCCTGGCATATATCCAGAGAAAACTATAATTTGAAAAGATACATTCACCTCAGTTCATTGCAGCACTATTTACAATAGCCAAGACATGGAAGCAACCTAAATGTCCATCAACATCAACAGAGGGATGGATAAAGAAGATGTGGTACATATATACAATAGAATATTAACCAACCATGAAAAGATTTAAAATAACGCCATTTACAGCAACACAGATGGACCTAGAGATTATCATACTAAATGAAGTAAGTCATACAGAGAAAGACAAATACCATATCACTCATATGTGGAATCTAATTTTTAAAAATTATACAAATGAACTTATCTACAAAACAGATGTCAAAAAAGAAACTTATGGTTACCAACAGGAAAAGGTAGTGGGGAGGGATAATTCAGGAGCTTGGTTAACAAGCAGACACTGCTATATATAAAGTAGATAACTAACAAGGACCTAATGTAAAGCACAAGGAACTCTACTCAGTACTCTGTAATAATCTTTATGAGGAAAGAATCTGAGAAAGAATGAATATATGTATGAATAAATCACTTTGCTGTACACATGAAACTAATACAACATTGTAAATTAATTATATGCCAATACAAAATTCAATACAAAAACATTTTTTTTCATACATACTTCTTTTATTCAGAGAACCCTCTGGAAATATGTGTTTCAACTGTGTTGTCTCCTTACCCTCATTTGCAGCCAGAAGCCTCTGGGCTTGTGCCCCACCATGCAGCCTTTGTCCAGTTTCCAATAATATTTATTGAGTATCTTTTAAGTGCCAGGTATTGTTTAATCTGAATTTATAGAAATCCTACATCTCATGATAAGACACTCTTGTTGAATAACTCCACTATATTTAATGAAGTTATAGTATGGGTAACATCTGAATTTATTAGCTCTGAGGTTGTAATTTTAATATTCTTTTTCTGACATTTTATATATTATCTGACTTAAAGGTTCCTGTAAAACTGAAGAAAATTGGCTCCTCACGAGGAAGTTTAGGACTTTTTTCAGGCTAAGATAACTAACCACAAGTGCAATGAAATCAGTAGAGCAGAGGCTGCATTTAGATTTTATTCAGACCAACTTCTAACTCTTGAAAACCTAAGCATATATTTTTACACAGTAAGTTACAAGTTTATTTTTATATAGGCAAAAAAGAAATAAGGTGATGTGGTGGAAAGCATGTGGCATTTAAGTAAGTTGTTTCTTTTTTTTTTTTTTCAAGTTGGGATTTAAGTAACTTAAGTGGCCCTGTGTGTTAGGGTAGCTAAGTCATGTCTGACTCTTGTAACCCCATGGACTATAGCCGGCCAGGCTTCTCTATCCATGGGATTTCCCAGGCAAGAATACTGGAGTGGGTTGCCAATCCCTTCTCCAGGGGCTGAATCTTCCCAACCCAGGATCAAAACCAGTCTCCTGCATTGCAGGCTGATTCTTTACCATCTGAGCTACCAGGGAAGCCCTTGTGTGGCCCTTCTATTTATTAACTGTTTGGCTTTGGTGAAGTACTACCTCTCTTAGCCTCAAAAGGAATAATTACAATGGAATCTTTAAGAATTATTGAATTTATAATTGAGTAACTTCAGAGGTTATTGTGAGTATAGTTTATCACCTTTAATAAAGTACTGTCCTAGTAATTGTTGTTGTAAGGCAAGGGGTGGAGCAATGGAAAGGGTGAACACAAGAACAATCTTTTCTGTTACTCAGGTCTGTCCTTTTCATAAATATGAGACCAGTTATGCTGCCATTTCAACCTGGCTGCCTAACTGTGGCTGGTTAGAAGTTCCATTCCAGTAGTGGTCAGATGATATAAGAAATTGTTACCACTTAACAGTACTATATACTTTCTTAAGTTGTTAGGAGGTTTTGGGTATCTCATTTCTGATGGTTATCTTAAGTCAGTTTTCTTCCCTCCCTTTTTTTTCAGGAAGTAACTTAAAAAAATTGAGGTATACTTGATTTATAGTATTATGTTACTTTCAGATATACAGCATAGTGATTCAAAAGTTTTATAGATTATATACCATTTAAAGTTATGAAAAAATGTTGATTATATTCCCTGTGCTGTACAAATATTTCTTTGTACCTTATTTATTTTATACATAGTAGTTTGTACTTCTTAATCCTCTGCCTCTATCTTGCTCCTCCCTGCTTCCTTCTCCCCACTGATAACCATTAGTTTGTGAGTCTGTTTCTGTTTTGTTATATTCACTAGTGTTTTGGGGCAATGGATCAGCCCCAGGGCAGCGAATGGCAGTGAAGAGGCCAGGGTGCCCTCTGCTCCTGGGTGGCAGATCAGCCCCAGAGTGGCCAGTAGCAACAGTGAGGCCAGGGAACTTTGTGTTCCTGGGCATCCTCCAACATCAGCTCCAGCCTTCACCAGACCCCCTTTTCTGCAACTCCAGCAGAGCCGCTGCCTCGGCTCCCAGGTGACACATTGACCAACATCCAACAGTCAGTGAAGGGTCACACACTCAACGAGGCCAGTGGTGGGACAACCTGAGCGCCAAGCATACCATCCACCTATGTGAAGTGGCTGAAGGACATGTCCCTGCTAGTCAGGGCCTGACAAACTGTGGTCCACTGGAGAAGTGAATGGCAACCACTTCAGTATTCTTTCCTTGAGAACCCCATGAACAGTATGAAAAGGCAGAAAGATATGCCAGTGAAAGATGAGCCCCCCAGGTCATTAGGTGTCCAGTATGCTACTGGGGAGGAACAGAGAAATAGCTCCAGAAAGAATGAAGAGTCTGAGCCAAAGCAGAAATGACTCTCAGTTGTGGATGTACCTGGTGGTGAAAGTAAAGTCCAATGCTGTAAAGAACAATATTGCATAGGAACCTGGAATGTTAGGTCCATGAATCAAGGTAAATTCAATGTGGTCAAACAGGAGATGGCAAGAGTGAACATCGACATTTTGGAAATCAGTGAACTAAAATAGATGGGAATGGGCGAATTTAATTCAGATGACCATTATATCTACTACCATTCGCAAGAATCCCTTAGAAGAAATGGAGTAGCTCTCACAGTCAACAGAAGAATCTGAAATGCAGTACTTGGGTGCGATCTCAAAAATGACAGAATGATCTCTGTTCATTTCCAAGGCAAACCATTCAATATCACAGTAATCCAAGTATATGCCCCAACCAGATATGCTGAAGAAGCTGAAGTTGAACGGTTCTATGAAGACCTACAAGACCTTTTAGAACTAACACCAAAAAAAAGATGTCCTTTTCATCATAGGGGATTGGAATGCAAAAATAGGAAGTCAGAAGATACCTGGAGTAATAAACAAGTTTGGCTTTGGAGTACAAAATGAAGCAGGGCAAAGGCAAATAGAATTTTGTCAAGAGAGCACACTGCTTATAGCAAAACCCTCTTCCAACATCACAGGACATAACGCTACACGTGGACATCACCAGATGGTCAATACTGAATACAGATTGATTATATTCTTTGCAGCCAGAGATGGAGAAGCTCTATACAGTCAGCAAAAACAAGACCTGGAGCTGACTGTGGCTCAGATCATCAGCTCCTTATTGCAAATTTAGGCTCAAATTGAAGAAATTAGGGAAAACCACTAGGCCATTCAGGTATGACCTAAATCAAATCCCTTATGATTATACTGTGGAGGTGATGAATAGATTCAAGGGACTAGATCTGGTAGACAGAGTGCCTGAAGAACTATGGATGGAGTACAGCATTGTACAGGAGGTGGTGACTAAAACCATCCCAAGAAAAAGAAATGCAAGAAGGCAAAATGGTTATCTAAGGAGGCCTTAAAAATAGCTGAGAAAAAAGAGAAGCGAGAGGCAAAGGAGAAAGGGAACGATATACCCAACTGAATGTAGAGTTCCAGAGAATAGCAAGGAGAGATAAGAAAGCCTTCTTAAATGAACAATGCAAAGAAATAGAGGAAAACAATAGAATGGGAAAAAATTAGAAATACCAAGGGAACATTTCATGCAAAGATGGGCACAATAAAGGACAGAAAGGACAAGGACCTAACAGAAGCAAAAGAGATTAAAAAGAGGTGGCAAGAATACACAGAAGAACTGTACAAAGAAGGTCTTAATGAACTGGATACCATGATGGTGTGGTCACCTAGAACCAGACATCCTGGAATGTGAAGTCAGGTGGGCGTTAGGAAGCATTACACGAACAAAGCTAGTGGAGGAGATGGAATGCCAGCTGAGCTATTTCTAATCCTAAAAGATGATGCTGTTAAAGTGCTGCACTCAGTATGCCAGCAAATTTGGAAAACTCAGCAGTGGCCACAGTACTGAAAAATGTCAGTTTTCATTTCGGTCCCAAAAAAGGGCAATGCCAAAGAATATTCAAACTGCCACACAATTGTGCTCATTCACTTGCTAGCAAGGTAATACTCAAAATGCCTCAAGCTAGGCTTCAACAATAAGTGAACCAAGAACTTCCGTATGTATAAGCTGGATATAGAAAAGGCAGAGAAACTAGATATCAAATTGCCAACATCGGCTAGATCATAGAAAAAGCAAAGGAATTCCTTTAAAAAATCTAGTTCTGCTTCATAACTATGCTAAAATCTTTGACTGTGTGGATCACAACAAACTGAGGAAAATTCTTAAAAAGATGGGAATACCAGACCACTTTACCTGCCTCCTGAGAAACCTGTATACAGCATGAGAAGCAGCAGTTAGAACCAGACATGAAACAATGGACTCATTCAAAGTTGGGAAAGGACTATGTCAAGGCTGTGTATTGTCACCCTGCTTATTTAACTTACAGAGTACATCATGCGAGATGCCAGGGTGGATGAGTTACAAGCTGGATTTAAGATTGCCAGGAGAAATGTCAACAACCTCAGGTATGCAGATGATATGACATTAATGGCAGAAAGCAAAGAACTAAAGAACATCTTGATGAAAGTGAAAGAGGAGAATGGAAAAGCTGGCTTAAAGCTCAACATTCAGAAAACTAAGGCCACGGCCTCTGGTCCCATGATTTCATGGCAAATAGATGGGGAAAAATTGGAAACTGTGACAGATTTCTTTTTCTTGGGCTTCAAAATCACTGTGGATGGTGTCTGCAGCCACGAAATTAAAGGACACTTGCTCCTTGGAAGAAAAGCTATGACAGACCTAGAAAGCATGTTAAAAAGCAGAGACATCAAAGCCAACAAAGGTCCATATAGTCAAATTTATGGTTTTTCCAGCAGTCATGTGTGGTTGTGAGAGTTGGACCAAAAAGAAGGCTGAGTCCTGAAAAACTGATACTTTCAAACTGTGGGTGCTTGAGAAGACTCTTGAGAACCCTTGGACTGCACGAAGATTAAACCAGTCAATCCTAAAGAAAATTAACCCTGAATATTCATTGGAAGGACTTATGCTAAAGCTAAAGCTGCAATATTTTGGCCACCTCATGCTAAGAGTCGACTCATTGGCATAGACCCCGATAATGGGAAAGATTGAGGGCAGGAGGAGAAGAGGGTAACAGTGGATGAGATGGTTAGATTCCATCACTGACTCAGTGAACATTAGTTTGAGCAAACTTGAGGAGATAGTGAAGGACAGGGAAGCCTGATGTGCTGCAGTTCATGGGGTCGCAAAGACCCAGACATGACTTAGCAACTGAACAACAACAACAGTAGTGTGTTGTATTTTTTAAATTCTACATACATGTTATGACATACAGTATTTGTTTTTCTGTGACTTATTTCATTTAGCATAGTTCCCTGCATGGAGAAGGAAATGGCAATCCACTCCAGTGTTCTTGCCTGGGAAATCCCATGGACAGAGGGGCCTGATGGGCTATGGTCCATGGGGTTCCAAAGAGTTATATGTGACTTAGCAATTAAATCGGAGAAGGAAATGGCAACCCACTCCAGTATTCTTGCCTGGAGAATCCTGTGGACAGAGGAGCCTGGTGGGCTGCTGTCTGTGGGGTCACACACAGTCAGACACGACTGAAGTGACTTAGCAGCAGCAGCAGCAGAGCCCTGCAAGTCCATCCATGTTGCTGCAAATGGCAAGATTTTATTCTTTTTTATGATGGAGTAGTATTCCATTGTGTATACAGACCACATCTTCTTTATCCACTCATTTGTTGATGGACACTTTAGATTGCTTCCATATATTGGCTATTGTAAATAATGCTGCTGTGGATGTTGGAAGGCATTTATCTTTTTGAATAAGTGTTTTGGTGGGGGTTATTTTTTGTTGTTGTTGTTATGTAAATACATAGGAGTGAAATTGCTAGACACTATGGATGTGAGAGTTGGACTGTGAAGAAAGCTGAACGCCGAAAAATTGATGCTGTGGTACTGTGAATGTTTTTGAACTGTGGTACTGGAGAAGACTCTTGCGAGTTCCTTGGACTACAAGGAGATCCAACCAGTCCATCCTAAAGGAGACCAGTCCTGGGTTCATTGGAAGGACTGATGCTGAGGCTGAAACTCCAATACTTTGGCCACCTCATGCGAAGAGTTGACTCATTGGAAAAGACCCTGATGCTGGGAGGGATTGGGGGCAGGAGGAGGAGACGACAGAGGATGAGATGGCTGGATGGCATCACTGACTCAATGCACATGAGTTTGGGTGAACTCTGGGAGTTGGTGATGGAACAGGGAGGCCTGGCGTGCTGCAATTCATGGGGTTGCAAAGAGTCGGACACAACTGAGCGACTGAACTGAACTGAACTGAATGTAGTTCTGTTTTTAGTTTTTGGAGAAACCTTATACTTTCCATAGTGGCTGCACCAATTTGCATTCCCACCACGAGTGTACAAAGATTCCCTTTTCTCTACATCCTCACCAAGATTTGTTATTTTTGTATTTTTTGATGATAGCCATTCTGACAGGTGTGAGGTAATATCTCAATGTGGTTTTGATTTGCATTTCTCTGGTGATTAGTAGTGTTGAGCATCTTTTCATGTGTTCATTGGCCATCTTTGTGTCTTCTTTGGAAAAATGTCTATTTGAGTCTTCTGCCCATTTTTAAATCAGATTGCTTTTTTTTTTTTTAATGTTGAGTTGCATGTGTTATTTATATATTTTGGATATTAACTCCTTATTGGTCATATCATTTGTGAACGTTTTCTCCCATTCAGTAGTTTGTCTTTTTGTTTTGTCATTGCTTTCCTTTTGTCATGCTTTTTGCTGTGCAAAAGTTTTTGAGTTTAATCAGGTCCCACATGTTGATTTCTGTTTTTGTTTCCTTTGCCTAGGAGACAGATAAAAAAAAATGTTGCCACAATTTATGTCAAAGAGTGTTCTACCTATGTTTTCTTATGGGAGTTTTATGGTTTCCAGTGTTATATTTAGCTCTTTAACCAATTTTTATTTTATTTTTACATATAGTATGAGAAAATATTCTAATTTCATTCTTTTACATGTAGCTGTTCAGTTTTCCCCACTTATTGAAGAGACTATAATTTCTCTGTTGTATGTTCTTGCCTCCTTTGTCATAGATTAATTGGCCATAAATCCATGGGTTTATGGCCAATTAATC
>NW_011494635.1:12786849-12787284 GCF_000754665.1 Bison bison bison
TGTGTCATGGGGCTTCCCTGGTGGCTCAGACGGTAAAGAATCTGCCTGCAATTCAGGAGACCCAGGTTCATTCCCTGAGTTGGGAAGATCCCCTGGAGAAGGGAATGGCAATCCACTCCAGTATTCTTGCCACTTCAGAACTCCATAGACAGAGGAGCCTGGCAGGCTACAGTCCATGGTGTTGCAAAGAGTGAGACATGACTGTGTGACTAACACTTTCAGGTATGAAGTCTGGGGCCAAGTGTTGGGAACGCTGACGCACCCTCTCACTCTGAGAAGACCTGGCTCGGACGTAATTGAGGGGTATGGATTCTGGCAGGAAAAGTAGGGAAGGATGAATGAAAGGAAATTAGTTGCTCCACTCTCTTTTTTCTAATATCTAGAAACAATGATCTGACAGGTTTTTGAAATATATTTTCAGTGGAATAAACTGGC
>NW_011494635.1:12787384-12822203 GCF_000754665.1 Bison bison bison
CACAGGAGACAAAGGTTCGGTCCCTGGGTTGGGAAGATTTCCTAGAGGAGGAATGTCAGCCCACTCCAGTATCCCTGATAGGAGAATCTCACAGATAGCGGAACCTGGCAGGCTGCATTCTATGGGGTCACAAAGAGTCAGATACAACTGAGCACATTCCAGTTCTATTCCATGGGCTTCCAAGGGGGCTCAGTGATAAAGAATCTACCTGAGAATGCAGGTGACACAGGAGATGTGGGTTTGATCCCTGGGTTGAGAAGATCCCTTGGAGTAGGAAATGGCAACCCGCTGCAGTATTCTTGCCTGGGAAATCCCACAGACAGGAGCCTGGTGAGCTGCAGTCCCTGTGGTCACAGTGTGTTGGACATGACTGAGCATGCACACACACATGCATGCATTCTATTCCATTGATCTGTGTGTCTCTTCTTGTGCCAATACTGTACTATTTTGATTAATGTAGCTTTGTGCTGAAATCCGGGAGCATGATACCTCCAGCTCTGCTCTTGTTTCTCAAGATTACCTTGGCTATTCAAGGTCTTTCGTGTTTCCATACAAATTTTATATTTATTTGTTCTAGTTCTGTGAGAAATAGATTGCTTTTGACAGTATTGTCTTATTGACAGTATTGTCATTGTCTGTTAAAAATCCATGAACATGGTATATCTTTGCATTTGTTTGTGTCATCTTCCAATTTCTTTCATCAGTGTTTTATAGTTTTCTAACTACATGTCTTTTACTTCCTTAGTTAGACTTATTTTTAGGTATTTTATTCTTTTTGAGGCAATGGTATATGGGATTGTTTCCTTAATTTCTCTTCCTGATAGTTCTTTGTTAGTATATAGAAATACAACAGGTTTTAATTTTGTATCCTGCAGCTTTACCAAATTCATTGATGAACTCTAGTAGTTTTCTGGTGATGTCTTTATATTTTCTGTGTATAATATCATGTCATCTACAAACAGTGACAGTTTTACTTCTTCCTTTCCAGTTTGGATTCCTCTTATTTCTTTTTCTTGTCTGATTGCTGTGGCTAAGACTACCCCTCTCCTTTTTTTAACAGCTTTATTGAGACATTGTTTACATCCAATATAGTTCACTCATTTAAATTTTACAGTCCAGTGGTTTTTGGCATATTCAAAATGTTGTGCATCTGTTATTACAATCAATTTTAGAATGTTTTCATTATCATTATCCCCAAAAGAAGCCCTACTCACATAGCCATCATTCCCAGTGCTGCCACTATCCCCCAACATACACCATTCCCACCCTTGAGAAATTACTAACATACTCTTCCTATAGATTTGTATAGATGGTATCATACAATAGGTGATCCTTTTTAACTGGCATCTTTTACCTCGGCATGATGTTTTCAAGATCTCTCCATGTTCCTTTTTTGGTTTCTGAGTTTTTTATTTGGTTGCATCATGTCTTAGTTGCAGCATGAAGGATCTTTGTTGCAGCATATGGGCTCTCTAGTTGTGGCATGCAGACTTAGTTGTTCTGCAGCCTGTGTAATCTTAGTTCCCCAACCAGGACTTGCACACATTTTCCCTGCAGTGCAGGGCAGATTCTTAACCACTGGACCACCAGAGAAGCACATCCCTTTTTTGTTACATTAAGATTTTCAGAGGCACACCAATGTATCCTATGAGAACAGATAATGTGACTTTTTAAAAATAAAGTTGATTGGTGTCACATGACTGGTGTTCAGTCAGAAATGATGAGAAAAGCCATATAAACAGTTATTACTGTGACTGCAAAACAAAGAATGGTGTTTCAGTATAAATGTGGGAAAGATTTATGTCCCAGAATTCTTTTTTGCTGCCTTGCTGCTAAGTCACTTCAGTCGTGTCCAACTCTGTGCGACCCCATAGACAGCGGCCCACCAGGCTCCCCCATCCCTGGGATTCTCCAGGCAAGAACACTGGAGTGGGTTGCCACTTCCTTCTCCAATGCATGAAAGGGACAAGTGAAAGTGAAGTCACTCAGTCATGTCCGATTCTTCTCGACCCCATGGTCTGCAGCCTTCCAGGCTCCTCTGTCCATGGGATTGTCCAGGCAAGAGTACTGCAGTGGGGTGCCATTGCCTTCTCCATTTGCTGCCTTGATGTACATTAATAATGTATGATTATAATAATGTGTAACTCAATGGGACTATTTAACTAAAACTGTTGCACCACCATTATTTTTATTTGCTATTTTCCAGTTGTAACTAATTTTCCTGCTGAGCATTTTACATAATTCAGTCACTATACAATATCTGTGGTCACATGCTACAAGTTACATACAATTGTCTGTTGTTACATGCTACATTTTTCATTTTTATGTGAGCTTGATGAGCTAAGTGCTAGGTATTTTATTTGGTGACAACCAATGATTATATATTAGTAGAAGTGAATTGTTAGAAACAGGATACATAGAAATACACTCCTCAGAGCATATTTTTGTCAAGTTTGTGGCTGCAGTTAAAAAAGAAAAAAAATCAGCTTTTTTAATTTGAAAAAACCAGCCTCTCTGTGCCTCAGATAATGTGGTATCATGACAGAAAGCTAATGAAATGTTTTAGCAAAAGTCATATTTTTCTGAACTGGAGCTAAGATAGATGGTCTGCCTTTTACCAATGTCTTAATACAAAACAATTGTTAATAGTACTCATCCAGAACACCTGTATATTAGATACATGGATTCAGCTGTAACAAAATCCAAAACAATTGGTTTCACACAAGCTTAAAATTTATTTCTTATGCATATAAGAGTTGGCACTGATGTGATAGGGAACTTGATGGCATTTTACCATTTTATCCCCTTTTTCTTAGTATTCTGTTTTCCCCTTGAGTGAAACCGTGTTCTTATTAAGCAAGATCATGGCATCCACATTACAGGCTGGAGAAAGGAATAAAACAGAATATGGTGGATGATACCTTCAGTGCTCTATTAAGCATAATTCCCATTTACTTCCTTGGGAGTCATCATGTATGAATCCATGAAACACGTGGCCATGTACAGCTGCAAGGAAAGCTTGGAAGCTAAAAATTGTGATTACAGTGGGAGAAAAAGAGAAGAGATATTGGAGGGAAGGTGTGTCTCTGCTGTCTAGATATATAGAAAGGACAATCAAGGAATATATGTCATTATATCTCTTCCACTAAAGAAGGATGCTTCTGTTTTTAGTTGCTGATACTGGTTCTCTAAATGGAAATGTCCTTTAGAAAAAAACTGACAATATAATAAAACATCTGTTAAGAATACGTTATTCTTTTTTCTGTAAATTGGGGTTATCACAAGATCTTCCAAGAGAGAACTGCTAGACACATTTCCTGGTTTGAATTCATCAGTTGACATTATGATGTATGAGCCAGCCTCATACAAATTTAGTTAGTGTATATTTTTCCCACTGAGCCCAGTAATGCCAGGGGAAATTGATTAAGCAGAGAATAGACCCAACCCTAGATGTACAGTGACCTTACTGGGAACATATACCTTGTAAGGCTTCATCTGACCTGAGCCACCCATCTCATTCCTGATCTTGAAGGAGGGAAAAAAATCACAAATTTGTACCATCTATAAAATCAAAATAATACTGCTTTGCATGACTAGTGGTCTTATAACATGTTTTTATATATGAGCTTCCAGGGCTGATGATAAAGCAAATCTTGACCTTTAATATCCTATTTAGTGGAGAATTATTCACTATTCTGGAATGATTGTGATTTTTTTTTTTTTTTTTAGAATTTTGGAAAATACAAAATCAGCAGAACCAGACTCACCCCCCAGAATATTGAAATAAGATATTTTACCTGTGCCATTGTCTCATCTGTTCCATTAACTGCCTGAAATCATCTTAAAGATATTTTCTCATATCTTTCTTAAAAGAACAAAATGATTTCCAGTAGACAAAGGGCAGAGACTTTCAAGCCATGCTTAGGACTGTAATCTGTAGAAACTTAAAGCTATCATGAGTGTCAAACTATCTGGCAACATGCACACTGTGCTATATTCGTAACTATTTGGGGTTTGCTGAGTTAGTCATAAGCATGCTAGATGCTGTTTTAAGGCTATAGAATTTTCCTTCTACAAAATTAAGATCCAAAAACGGATAGGCTTTTGATTTATACAAATTACCCATCTGGAAATCGTTATTGAAGAAATGTACCTAACCTAATTCCTGTTTCCCAAAATTCTCTGCTATATCTGAGTCAATTCAGAAAGGAGTCCACTTGTGGCCCAGTCTCAAACATTTGTATCTGAACCAGAGTGGCCCAGGGAAGTGTGACTCAGGCCCAATTCCGGCCAGCAACTCAGGCTCTGGCTAGGAAAATTTAGACACGAACCCCAATGCTAATCTTGCACCAAAGAACCAAGAGACCTTAGTGATAATAAGCACTCACTATATGCTAGGCACATCCCTCAGAAACAGATGTTGTAACTATCCTCATTTTATACATGTGAAAATTGAGACTTGCCAGTCTTAGTGACAGGTATGGCTAAGCTCAAGTCTGAAGTCAATGCCTCTGCTATGGCATCTTTTGTGGAGCCCACTTACTGCCATGGATCCTTCCGATTTACCCTCATTTCCTGACTGATAAATTTTAAAACCACAAAGACATTGTTTTCTCTTAGTTTTTAAGGCTGTATGCTAACAGAATCTTTTTATTTGTTAGCTTGTTTTCGTTCTTTTCTTTGTTGTTCAGTTGCTAAATCATGTCTAACTCTGCGACTCCATGGACTGCAGCATGCCAGGCTCCTCTGTCCTCCACTGTCTTCTAGAGTTTGCTCAAACTCATGTACACTGAGTCTGTGATACTATCGAACCATCTCATCCTCTGCTGCCCCTTCTTTTGCCTTCAGTTTTCCCAGCATCAAAGTCTTTTCTAATGAGTCGGCTCTTCACATCAGGTGGCCAAAGTATTAGAGCTTCACCATCTGTCTTTCCAATGAATATGCAGGGTTGATGTCCTTTGGGATTGACTGGTTTGATCTCCTTGCAATCCAAGGGACTCTCAAGAGTCTTCTCCAGCACCACAGTTCAAAAGCATCAATTCTTCAGTGCTCAGCCTTCTTTATGGTCCAACTCTCACATCCATACATGACCACTGGAAAAACCATAGCTTTGACTATACGGACCTTTGTTGGCAAAGTGATGTCTCGGCTTTTTAATATGCTGTCTAAGTTTGTCATAACTTTCCTTCCAAGTAGCAAGCATCTTTTAATTTCATGTCTGTAGTCACCATCCACAGTGATCACTCCAGATTTGCTTGTGATTTACTAAACATCCTTGTTTTGGTTTTAATACACAGTTATATCTTCTAATCTTTCCTCTTCAGGGATTCTAAGCTCCAATAGGAATTCTGAAAAACCATTACCTTTTCAGGTAACTCAGAATCCATTAGTAAAGTATAATTATATTTATATTTAATCATTATCATTATAATCATCATTATAATTAATGTGCTCCAACCCAGAATCCTGAAGAATAGGATGTAACCTACCCACGTTTGTAGAGGACCATCTTGCCACTTCTCCCTGAGTAGCTTAAATAGTGTGTAGAGATTGTGTACCTTCCAAAGGGTTAAGGGTTTCAATTAGAGTCACCCACAACTCAGCAACTTTTATGCTATAGTTGAGAAAAGAGAGTCCATATGTAGGGGAAATTTAGTGCCTTCTAATAACCTTTTGTATACTTGCATTTAGTTATTAGGTTCCCTTATCTGTAGATGGAACACATTCAGGTCCTTTAAAAACAAATTAATATTTCATGACTACTCTGTTAAACGGAGTTGTATTGATTTCTATCTGGTACCCTGTGCTTTTCCAGGGAGTTTTAACTGATTGTTGACTTCTTTTCTGTGGACAGGTATGTTAAATATAACTGACCGATTCAGACTATCTCAGCAAAGTCTTCTTTTTATTTAAAGAGTGATTCTTTTTTTCCATCTGTAAGACCACTGTAGCTTTTTAGTAGCTCTTTATTTTAGGATGTTTTCTTGATTATCACATAGACCCAGCAATTCCCAAGGCAGGTTTTCAATATTTAATGCTGTTTCCAGAAATGCCATGACTTTTTCAGAATCAAATTAACCTTGACTAATTTTAATTTAAAAGTCACAGTTCTTTATCACAGATTGAAGACTAAAGAGACATAACTAAGTGTGATGCAGGATCTTAGATTGGATCCTTGAAAACAAAAAGGACATTAGTGGGAAAACTGGTCGAATTTGAGCAAAGTCTGAAGTTTAGTTCTATGATTTCCTGTCATTGTATTGTGGCTGTGTTAAGATTTTAACATTAGGGAGGACTTCCCTGGCAGTCCATTGGTGAAGACAGTGCTTCCACTGCCCAGCGTGTGGGTTCAATCCCTGATTAGGGAACTAAGATCCGGCATGCTGCATGGAGCAGCCCCAAAAAAAAATCAGGGGATGGATTTTAACATGAGGGGAAGCTAGGTGAAGTGTATGTGGGAATTAGTGAACTTTTCTGTAAATCTAAAATTATTTCAAAATTAAAAGTTTTTTAAAACATTTTTTTTCACTGTTCCAAATTGGGAATCATGGTACAGTATTGGGCTTTCTTGGGCCTCTTTCTCTAAGGCATTGAAGATAACACAGGATGTATCAGCATATTCATAATTACATATGTGAATGCTAGTCATCAGCTCTCTAAAACATTTTGCATATTGTTTATTTTGACTAATAGCCTAAAGAATTGTTTGAAGAAAAAAAGATTCCCCAGCTTAGAATATGTTAGACTGGCTCTCCTGCAGTAATTTTTCCTAGATTAATTGTACTGCTGCATTGAGTGCAGTCAAAATCTATAGGTGATATATTTATAATTGTGCTTTTGATATTTTGAATATTGTATTATTAACAATTAGTTTGAACTTGAACCAATATGATTAAGAAACACAAAGCAGTAAGCCGAAAATTATAGTCTATTTAATATAGAAATTTTACATGCACATTTTTTTACTTACTTAAGCCAGTGTTGCTTAAACCTTGTTGCTCTGGAAGTCATGACCCTAGGAAGAGAATTTCAAATATGAAAGCCCCAAGGTTGTTAGTTTTACTGAAATTTAAAGCGAAAACTATCAATGGAATCTGTGGAGTTATTTTCAAGAGAGACGTCGGAAAGATACAGTCTCCAACTTGCCAATTATATGAGACCTCTAACCTTGTAGTTCATTTCCAAAAGTAAATTATTCTGTAACAAATTGAAAGCAAGGAGCTCAGTGAAAATATTTAAGTAGTATTGCCAACTGTCTGTGATGAAATTTTGTTTTTTTTAAATCTACACTTGAGAGATGTAAAGTTGATTCTAAGTCCATATTTCAGATGGTTAAATACTCTGATTTGATATTTGGTAAAGAGCTGCTGTAAATGGATTCAGTTAGATCTTAATTATTCTGTGTGCTGTGTCTAATGTCTATTGATTTACTCACTTCAATAAAGCAGCCTCACAGAGATCAATGAAGTTCTTTTTCAAAAATCTCAATCTAAAGCCAAGACCAGAAGAGGTCAAAGAAATAGAAGATCTTCAAGTGAAGTCAGAGTTACTCATAAGTAGTCCGTAAGTGATTTTTTTGAGTAGAGAGAAATATTAAAAAGACTAATTGTTACTGCGTTGATAAAATGAGTAAGTAAAATCTATCCTCAAAGAATGTATTTTCCAATTCAGTAAGAAGTACTTTATTAGACATAGATAGAAAACTTCTTAATATGGTAAATGTGTTTGTTTTAAGCTACATACATCCTATTTACTGATAAAACAGCAGTCTCATTAGATTATGAATAAGACAAGAATGCCCACTCTTAATGTTATTTTTAATATTGTTCTAGAGACATTAGACAACTTAGAGAAGAAATAATTTATATATACATGATTGTAACGGAGGAAAATTATCGTTCAGTAATCACCTTATGTAAGGAAATGATGATTTAAGACAGCTACAGGATATTTATGAAATATCTAATAATCTTTGTGGAAAAATTTTCTCACCAAATCTATCCAGAAAAGGCCAGGATTTTCAACCAAGTCTTTTAAATAAGAATTGAGTTTGAGAGCTTCCCTGGTGGCTCGGTGGTAAAGAATCTGCCTGCCAATGCAGGAGACACAGGTTCGATCCCTGGTGCGGGAAGATCTCACATGCTGTCGAGCAACTAAGCCCATGCACCACAGTTATTGAGCCTGTGCTCTAAAACCCGGGAACCACAACTACTGAGCCTACATGCAGCAACTACTGAAGCCCATACACCCTGGAACCTGTGCTCTGCAACAGGAGAAGCCACCACAATGAGAAACCAGCACATTGCAACTAGAGAGTAACCCCCACTCGCCATAAGTAGAGAAAATCCTGGACAGCATTGAAGACCCAGCACAGCCAAAAATAAATAAATAAAATTATTTTTTAAAAAAAGAATTGAGTTCGAGAAAGCCTTTCAAAACTTTACAGACAACACAGGGAACCTTTCTTTCTGTTTCCATTTACAATTAAAATTTTATTTTACCCTGGAGAAGGGAATGGCAATCCACTCCAGTATTCTTGCCACTTCAGAACTCCATAGACAGAGGAGCCTGGCAGGCTACAGTCCATGGTGTTGCAAAGAGTGAGACATGACTGTGTGACTAACACTTTCAGGTATGAAGTCTGGGGCCAAGTGTTGGGAACGCTGACGCACCCTCTCACTCTGAGAAGACCTGGCTCGGACGTAATTGAGGGGTATGGATTCTGGCAGGAAAAGTAGGGAAGGATGAATGAAAGGAAATTAGTTGCTCCACTCTTTTTTTTTTTCTAATATCTAGAAACAATGATCTGACAGGTTTTTGAAATATATTTTCAGTGGAATAAACTGGCAAATGGCCTGATAAGTTTTCCTTGTGGAATGTTTGCTTTTTCTTGTATAAATATACTGACTAAGTACATTGTCCTGAACTTTTATTAAATGTTTTGAATGTTAAAAAAAAAAAAATTTTATTTTATTCTCTGTAATACATAATATGTGTACATACTATAAAATACAAAAGGTATCATAAGCAAGTATTCAGTGAAAAGTCAGTCTCCTCCCAGCCCTGTCAGAGGCAATCACCACTACCAGTTTTTTATGTTCCCTTCCAGAGAATTTTTAGACATATGCAAAACTAGCTTCTCTCTTAATTCTTTTTACATTACTAGTAATATGCTACATACACTGTTCTGTACCTTGTTTCTGTTTTATTTACATAGTAATATTGTAATGGAAACTGCCAGATGAACAGATCTATAAATCTATAACACTTTTTAAATAATTGCTGAATTAGATTATGGTTATATGCTCTAACCATCAAAGTTAACTGCTTAGCAGTTGCATGTTTAGATTGCTTCCAGCCTGTTGCTAATAAAGGCAAAGCTGCGAAAAAACCTTGGTACATGTGTGTCATTTAAGGTAGAAGGTAGACAGGCCCCTGGGCTGAGTTGCTAGAGTTTGTCATGCAGAGTAAATTGGAACTTTGTTTTCCCTGGACACTCCAAGGACAAAGTTAATGGCAGGAGCTGAGGTCTGCTGGAATAAAGAAATAAAAGGACCACATCTATCACTCCTGAGGTCAAGGAAATCTCCCTGACTATACACACTCAGGAAGGCTCCTCGGTGATCAAAAAGGGAGGGGGTATCATACCATAATATGTGTGCCCATACTCCTTTTAGCCTTTGCAGTGGAATTCATCTTGACAAAAGATGCATATGCATATTGGAAGGAGTCCTAGGGCAGGTCACATGTGGAAAAGAAGAGATAATTGGCCAGAGGAAAACAAAATTTAACCACTAAGGATTAGGGGCAGGAGGAGAAGGGGACGACAGAGGATGAGATGGCTGGATGGCATCGCCAACTCGATGGACATGAGTTTGAGTGAACTCCGGGAGTTGGTGATGGACAGGGAGGCCTGGCATGCTGTGATTCATGGGGTCGCAAAGAGTCAGACACGACTGAGCGACTGAACTGAACTGAATTTACTGCACTCCTATTAAGGGGGACATCCACACCATTTCTCTGTGAGTGTGTATTCCTGCTTTGTTTCTGCCTTGAATATACTTCTCCAGTGTGCTCTCCCACATGTTGTCTTGTGCTTCTAATAATAAACTTCATACCTGTCTTACAATTTTTACCTCCTTGAAACATTCTTGCTTTCAAAAGAGGCAAGAACCAAGGCAACTTTGCTTCTAGCCTCTGGCCCCACATAGACTGCTGCTGCTGCTGCTGCTAAGTCGCTTCAGTCATGTTCAACTCTGACTAGTGGCTAGGATTTCTGGTTTGTCATCCAGGCTATTCAGGTTCAATTTCTGGGCAAGAAGGTAAGATCCTGCTTCAAAACCATTCACCATGTCTCTCCAAGAACACTTTGAATGTACATGTAAACACATTTGAAAGATAAATTTCTAAATGTGAAATTGCTAGGTCAGTGGGTAAGTCCCTGCATAATTTTGTTCAATTGCTCTCATGGAGGCTGCCAATTTTACTGATTGACAGTTTCACTAAAAATGTGTTATGAGAGTGCTTTCTCTCACTAATGGGTAATATCAACTTTATGACATACTAGGTTTCTGCTTGAATGTGGGCTGCTCTTCAACTTTCTTGTATCTGCCAGGGTAGGCTATTATGTCTTAGTAAAACAACCTCAAAATCCTAATGGCTTGTAACAAGAAATATCTTTCCCTTTGATACATGCCCCCTAAGGGTTGTTCAGGGGCTCTGCACCACATCTCCCTACTCAAAAACTTAGGCTAACAGGGAAGCCACCATCTTCAGTTCAGTCACTCACTTGTATCTGACTCTTTGTGACCCCATGGACCGCAGCATGCCAGGCCTCCCTGTCCATCACCAAATCCTGGAGTTTACTTATTGAGTCGGTGATGCCATCCAATCATCTCATCCTCTGTTGTCCCCTTCTCCTCCTGCCTTCAGTCTTTCCTAGCATCAGGGTCTTTTCTAATGAGTCACTTCACATCAGGTGGCCAATCAGGTGGAGTTTCAGCTTCAGCATCAGTCCTTCCAATGAATATTCAGGACTGATGTCCTTTAGGATGGACTGGTTAGATCTCCTTGCAGTCCAAGGGACTCTCAAGAGTCTTCTCCAGCACCACAATTCAAAACCATCAATTCTTTGCCACCATCTTGAGCATTGCCAGTTGTCCTGGCTAAGGAAAATAGGGCTCTGGAGAGTCTTACACCATCAACATATACATTGCTTAGCCTGAAAGTAACAAATATCGATTCCCTTTACAACTTGTTGACAAGTATTTACTTCATGGCCTCACCCACTATAAAAGAACCAGGAATTGCAGTCATATGTGAGCCTAGTTGGAAAACTGAAACTATTTGGCAAACAGCAGCTATGACTAACAACTTTATCTCTGTCCCGTCCTGTTAATCTGTCAATTCATGTGGTAATAACACGGGTTTTTTCTTTCTTTGGGACATTTCTGGCTGTTGTTTCATTTTCATTTTTCCTGTTGAACTAAAATTAGCTTCTCTAACCACCCTCCTCTCTCCAGAAACAGCCAAATTGTCAGAATTTTTTAATTGTGTCTGCATTAAATTTATGGATCTTCCAGGTGGCACTAGTGGTAAAGAACATGCCTGCCAATGCAAGAGATGTAAAAGATATGAGTTCAATCCCTGAGTCAGGAAGATCCCTTGGAAGAGGAAATGGCAGCCCACTCCAGTATTCTTGCCTGGAGAATCCCATGGACAGAGGAGCCTGGTGGGCTACAGTCCATAGGATCACAAAGAATGGGACATGACTGAAGTGATTGGCATGCATTAAATTTATAGATTTAAAGAAATTGCTGTCTTTCTAATATTTGCATTTCCACAACCAAGAAGCAGATACATCTTTTTAGTTATTCATATCTTCCTCTGTATATTTGTTCTTATCTTTTCTTTTTCTAAAATTAATTAGTTATTTTTTTAGTTGCACTGGGTCTTTGTTGCTGTGCACAGGCTTTTCTCTGGTTGTGGCAAGCAGGGGCTACTCTTTGTTGCAGTGTACAGGCTTCTCTTCTTGCAAAGCACAGGATGTAGGATCATGAGCTTCATTAGTTGTAGCATGCAGGCTTAGTCGTGGCTCGTGGGCCCTAGAGCTGTGGGCTTCAGTAGTTACAGCTCGTGGGCTCTAGAGCACCGGTTCAGTAGCTGTGGCACATGGGCTTAGTTGTTCTGTGGCATGTGGAATCTTCCCAGACCAGGAATCAAACCCATGTCTCCTACATTGGCAGGTGGATTCTTGACCACTGGATCACCAGGGAAATCTCATTGTTTCTTTCCCTTTTTTTTTTTTAATGCTACAAAGCATTTTATTAATAAATATCAGGATTGTTAAATAAATATATAATGAGTCAGAGAAGGCAATGGCACCCCACTCCAGTACTCATGCCTGGAAAATCCCATGGATGGAGGAGCCTGGTAGGCTACAATCTATGGGGTCGCTGAGGGTTGGACATGACTGAGCGACTTCACTTTCACTTTTCACTCTCATGCATTGGAGAAGGAAATGGCAACCCACTCCAGTGTTCTTGCCTGGAGAATCCCAGGGACGGGGGAGCCTGGTGGGCTGCCATCTATGGGGTCACACAGAGTCGGACACGACTGAAGCGACTTAGCAGTAGCAGCAATGTGGTTAATGTGTAGCATTTTTTCCTCCCGTAGAGATGATCAACGTTATCCACATCATTTTTTTATTTTTTAATTTATTTATTTTTAATTGGAGAATAATTGCTTTACAATATTGTGTTGGTCTCTGCCATACATCACATAAATCAGCCATAGGATACATATGCCCCTTCCGTCTTGAACCTCTCTCCCACCTCCCACCCATCTAGGTTGTCACAGAGCACCAGGTTTCAGCTCCCTGTGTGAAACCCAAGGAGCTAATTCCCACTGGCTATCTAATTTTATATATGGTAATGTGTATGTTTCAGTGCTGCTCTTTAAATTTGTTCCACCCTCTCCTTTCTCCACTCTGTCCATTATTCTGTTCTCTATGCTGTTCTCTATCTCCATTGCTGCCCTGCAGATAGGTTCATCAGTACATGCAATATTTTTCTCTTTCTGATTTTCTTCACTCTATATAATAGGCTGTAGGTTCATCCAACTCATTAGAACCGACTCAAATGCATTCCTTTTTATGGCTAAGTAACATTCCATTGTGGATCACAATAAACTGGAAAATTCTGAAAGAGATGGGAATACCAGACCACCTGACCTGCCTCTTGAGAAACCTATATACAGGTCAGGAAGCAACAGTTAGAACTGGACATGGAACAACAGACTGATTCCAAATAGGAAAAGGAGTACGTCAAGGCTGTATATTGTCACCCTGCTTATTTAACTTCTATGCAGAGTACATCATGAGAAACGCTGGGCTGGAAGAAGCACAAGCTGGAATCAAGATTGCTGGGAGAAATATCAATAACCTCAGATATGCAGATGACACCACCCTTATGGCAGAAAGTGAAGAGGAACTGAAAAGCCTCTTGATGAAGGTAAAAGAGGAGAGTGAAAAAGTTGGCTTAAAACTCAACATTCAGAAAACGAAGATCATGGCATCTGGTCCCATCACTTCATGGGAAATAGATGGGGAAACAGTGTCAGACTTTATTTTGTGGGGCTCCAAAATCACTGCAGATGGTGATTGCAGCCATGAAATTAAAATATGCTTACTCCTTGGAAGGAAAGTTATGACCAACCTAGATAGCATATTCAAAAGCAGAGACATTACTTTGCCAACAAAGGTCTGTCTAGTCAAGGCTATGGTTTTTCCCAGTAGTCATGTATGGATGTGAGAGTTGGACTATAAAGAAGGCTGAGCGCCAAAGAATTGATGCTTTTGAACTGTGGTGTTGGAGAAGACTCTTGAGAGTCCCTTGGACTGCAAGGAGATCCAACCAGTCCATTCTGAAGGAGATCAGCCCTGGGATTTCTTTGGAAGGAATGATGCTAAAGCTGAAACTCCAATACTTTGGCCACTTCATGCGAAGAGTTGACTCATTGGAAAAGACTCTGATGCTGGAAGGGATTGGGGGCAGGAGGAGAAGGGGACGACGGAGGATGAGATGGCTGGATGGCATCACTGACTCGATGGACATGGGTCTGAGTGAACTCCAGGAGTTGGTGATGGACAGGGAGGCCTGGCGTGCTGCGATTCATGGGGTCGCAAAGAGTTGGACACAACTGAGCGACTGAACTGAACTGAACATTCCATTGTATATATGTTCCACAACTTCTTTATCCATTTATCTGTCACTGGGCATCTAGGTTGCTTCCATGTCCTATTGTAAATAGTGCTACGATGAACACTGGGGTACATGTGTCATTTTCAACTATGGTTTCTTCAGGGTATATGCCCAGTAGTGGGATTATTGGGTCATATGGTAGTTTTACTCTTAGTTTTTTAAAGAATTTCCATCCTGTTCTCCATAGTGTCTATCAATTTACATTCCCACAGACAGTGCAAGAAGGTTCCCTTTTCTCCACACTGTCTCCAGCATTTATTGTTTATAGATTTTTTTGACAATGGCCATTCTAACCAGTGTAAGGTGATACCTCACTGTAGTTTTTATTTGTATTTCTCTAATAATGAGCAGTGTTGAGCATCTTTTCATGTGTTTATTAGCCATCTGTATGTCTTCCTTGGAGAAATGTCTGTTTAGGTCTTCTACCCATTCTTTGATTGGGTTGTTTGTTTTTCTGGTATTGAGCTGCATGTGCCACTTGTATATTTTGGAGATGACGCCTTTGTTGATTGTTTCATTTGCTGTTTCATCTCTCATTCTGAGGGTTGTCTTTTCACCTTGTTTATTGTTTCCTTCACTGTACAAAAGCTTTTAAATTTAATTAGGTCCCATTTGTTTATATTTGTTTTTATTTCTATTACTCTAGGAAGTGAGTCATAGAGAATCTTGCTGTGGTTTATGTCAGAGAGTCTTCTCCCTGTGTTTTCCTCTAAGAATTTTATGGTTTCTGGTCTTACATTTAGGTTTTTATTTTGTTTTTTGTGTATGGTGTTAGAAAGTATTCTAATTTCATTATTTTACACATACCTGCACAGTTTTACTACCACCACTATTGAAGAGACTGTCTTTTCTACATTGTTATTTTTGCCTTCTTTGTCAAAGATAAGGTGTTCATAGCTGTGTGGGTTTTTCTCTGGGATTTCTGTCTTCTTCTTTTGGTCTATATTTCTGTTTTTGTGCCAGTACCATACTATCTTGATGACTGTAGCTTTGTAATATTGTCTGAAGTCAGGGAGATAGATTCCTCCAGCTCCATTCTTCTTTCTCAAGATTATTTTGGCTATTCGGGGTCTTTTGTATTTCCATGCAAATTGTGAAATTTTTTGTTCCAGTTCTGTGGAAAATACCTTTGGTGGTTTGACAGAGGTTACATTGACTCTGTAGATTGCTTTGGATGGTATAGTCATTTTCACAGTATTGATTTTTCCAATCCAAGATGGTATATCTTTCCATCTGTTTGCGTTGTCTTTGATTTATTTCATCATTGTCTTAATGTTTTCTGCATGCAAGTCTTTTGTCTCTTTAGGTAGGTATATTCCTAGGTATTTCATTCTTTTTGTAGCAGTGGTGAATGAGATTGTTTCCTTAATTTCTCTTTCTGAATTTTCACTGTTAGTGTATAAGACTGCAAAGGATTTATGTGTATTAATTTTATATCCTGCAAGTTTCCTATATTCACTGACTAGCTCTAATAATTTTCTGGTGGCATCTTTAGGGTTGTCTATGTAAAGAATCATATCATCTGCAAACAGAGTTTTACTTCTTATCCAAACTGGGTTCCTTTTATTTCTTTTTATTCTCTGGTTGCTGTGGCCAGGACTTCCAAAACTATGTTGAATAACAATGGTGTGATTGTTTTGTTCCTGATCTTAGAGGAAATGCTTTCAGTTTTTCACCATTGAGAATAATGTTTGCTGTGGGTTTGTCATATATGGCCTTTATTATGTTGAGGTATATTCCTTCTGTTTCTATTTTCTGGAGAGTTTTTATCATAAATGGGTGTTGAATTTTGTCAAAAGTATTCTCAGCATCTACTGAGATACTATGATTTGTATCTTTCAGTTTGTTAATATAGTGTATCACATTGATTGATCTGTGCATATTGAAGAATCCCTGCATCCCTGGGATAAAGCCCACTTGATCATGATGTATGATCTTTTTAATGTGTTGTTTGGTTCCTTAATGTGCTGTTGTTTGCTAGAATTTTGAGGATTTTGGCATCTATGTTCATCAGTGATACTGGCCTGTAATTTTCTTTTTGTGGCATCTTTGGTTTGCTATCAGAGTGATGGTGGCCTCGTAAAATGACTTGAGAGTTTTCCTTCCCCTGCAATTTTCTGTAAGAATTTGAGCAAGATAGGTGTTAGCTATACTCCAAATGTTTGATAGAATTCACCTGTGAAAACATCAGGCCCTGGGCTTTTGTTTGTTGAAAGATTTTTCATTACAGTTTTGATTTCCATGCCTGTGATTGGTCTGTTCATATTTTCTGTTTCTTCCTGGTTCAGTTTTTGGAAGGCTTATGTTTTTCTAACAATTTGTCCATTTCTTCCAAGTTGTCCATTTTATTGGCATATAGTTGCTCATAGTTGTCTCATATTATCCTTTGTATTTTCGTGTTGTCTTTTCCTTTTCCATTTCTAGTATTATTGATTTGAGTCTTCTCTTTTTTTTTTCTTTATAAGTCTGGCTACTGGTTTATCAATTTTGTTTATCTTCTCAAAGAAATTGCTTTCAGTTTTACTGATCTTTCCTTCATTTCTTTTTCTTTTATTTCTGCTTTGATCTTTATAATTTATTCCCTTCTACTAACTTTGGAGTTTTCTTGTTCTTCTTTTTCTAGTTACTTTAGGTATAATGTTAGGATGTTTATTTGATGTTTCTTGAGGTAGGCTTGTATTGCTCTGAACTTCACTCTCAGCAGTTCTTTTACTGCATCCCATAGGTTTTGAGATGTGTGTTTATTGTCATTTGTTTCTAGGTATATTTCAGT
Organism: Bison bison bison; assembly: GCF_000754665.1. NCBI lineage: Eukaryota > Metazoa > Chordata > Mammalia > Artiodactyla > Bovidae > Bison > Bison bison. The sequence goes on from NW_011494635.1 coordinate 12,804,419, forward strand.
TTCCTTTTTTATTTCTTCTGTGATTTCTTGGTTATTCAGAACCATATTCGGAAAAGGCAATGGCACCCCACTCCAGTACTCATGCCTGGAAAATCCCATGGACAGAGGAGCCTGGCAGGCTGCAGTCCATGGGGTCGCTAAGAGTCAGCCACAACTGAGCGACTTCACTTTCCCTTTTCACTTTCATGCATTGGAGAAGGAAATGGCAACCCACTCCAGTGTTCTTGCCTGGAGAATCCCAGGGACAGGGGAGCCTGGTGGGCTGCCGTCTATGGGGTCCGGACACGACTGAAGCGACACAGCAGCAGCAGCCGCAGAACCATATTGTTTAGCCTCCATGTGTTTGTGTTTTTATGCTTTTTTTCTAGTTGATATCTAATCTTATAGTGATGTTATGCAGATGACACCACTCTTATGGCAGAAATCAAAGGGGAACTAAAGAGCCTCTTGATGAAGGTGAAAGAGGAGAGTGAAAAAGCTAGCTTAAAACTCAACATTCAAAAAACTAAGATTATGGCATCTGGTCCCCTAACTTCATGGCAAACAGATGGGGAAACAATGGAAACAGTGACAGACTATTTTCTTGGGCTCCAAAATCACTGCAGACAGTGTCTGCAGTTATGAAATTAAAAGACACTTGCTCCTTGGAAGAAAACTCCTGACAAACCTAGACAGCATATTAAAAAGCAGAAACATTACTTTGCTGACAAAGGTCCGTCTAGTCAAAGCTATGGTTTTTGCAGTAGTCATGTATGGATGTGAGAGTTGGATTGTAAAGAAGTTTGAGTGCTGAAGAATTGATGCTTTTGAACTGTGATGTTGGAGAAGACTCTTGAGTTGCCTTGGACTGCAAGGAGATCAAACCAGTGAATCCTAAAGGAAATCAACTCTGAATATTCATTGGAAGGACTGAAACTGAAGCTGAAGCTCCAATACTTTGGCCACTTGATGCAAAGTGCCAACTCATTGGAGAAGACCCAGATGCTGGGAAAGATTGAAGGCAGGAGAAGGGGATGACAGAGGACAAGATGGTTGTATAGCATTACCGACTCAATAAACATGAGTTTGAGCAAGCTCCGGGAGATGGTGAAGGTCAGGGAAGCCTGGTGTGCTGCAGTCCATGGATCACAAGAGTTGGACACGACTGAGTGACTGAACAACTTGTAGCATTCTGGTCAGGAAAGATGCTTGAAATGTTTTCAGTTTTTTTTAATTTACCAAGGTTTGGTTTATGGCCCAAAATGTGATCTATCCTGAAATATGTTCCATATGCACTTGCAAAAAAGTGAAATCTACTGTTTTTGGATGAAATGCCCTGTAGATATCAGTTAGGCCCAACTGGTCCAGTGTATTGTTTAAAGCTTGTGTTTTCTTACTAGTTTTCTGTCTGGATGATGTATGTGTCTTTTGGTATGAGCCAGGCAGTAAAGTCCCTCACTATTATTGTACTGTTGTTGATGTCCTCTTTAACAGTTGTTAGCATTTGTCTTATGTATTGAGGTGTTCCTATGTTAGGTGCATGTATATGTTTATAATTGTTATATCTTCTTCTTGGGTTGATCCCTTGATCGTTATGTAGTGTTCTTCCTTGTCTCTTGTAATGGTCTTTATTTTAAAGTCTGTTTTGTTTTGATATGTGTGTTGCTACTCCCACTTTCTTCTGATGTGTGTTTGCATGGAATATCTTTTTCCAGCCCCTTGCTTTCAGTCTGTATGTGTCTCTAAGTCTGAGGTGGGTCTCTTGTAGGCACCATGTATAGGGGTTTTGTTTTTGTATCCATTCAGCCAATCTGTGTCTTTTGGTAGGAGCATTTAGTCCACTTCCATTTAAGGTAATTATTGATATGTATGATCCTGTTACCATTTATTTTATTGTTTTTGATTTGTTTTTGTAGGCCTTTTCTTTCTCTTATGTTTCCTGTCTAGATAAGTTCTTTAGCATTTATTGTAAAGCTGGTTTGGTGGTGCTGAATTCTCTTAACTTTTGCTTATCTATAAAGCTTTTGATTTCTCCTTCAGAGGAAACTTCTGAAATGTAAGCAGTGAAGACTAGACCACTTTGAAGGAAATGAGGTAGTGGAATCATCCAGGAGTGGCAGCTTAAGTATTCAGGAACAAAACCTCTCAGTGCAGGCACTCCACTCGAACTGCTGCATTCTAGGGTCTGGGCCTCTTACATGTACAGAAATGCAACCTTACCTTTTACTCAGGGCTAACTGAAGCCTGGAAAACTCTTGCTACAAAATTCACAAGACTGCCAATTTATAGATTCGCCATGAGAAATTGAATTTTCAGGTAAACTTGAATGTTGACTAGGGGAGTCATGTGAGGAAAACAGAATTTAAAACAGTGTATAACTTTGGTGAATTTAGAATTAGAATAAACATAGGTGGTTGTTAGAAGTGTTTCTCTGTGACACGTGAAGTATTATTCACTGATATAGGGGTGCTTTCTGGGGGACCTAACTGTTTGAAATTAACTGTCACACTCTGGAAATGGCAGAAAATATATGCTTAAATATATATATATATAATTTATGCTTCTATACAGATGGACTTCTACTAACATTTTCTTTGTTAAATTTCTTTAGTAACATTGTCTCAGCTAGCTTTTATATGCAGCTGTAGACAAATTTTGGTCAAGTATTTCACAGATTTTTTTTTACTTTAAAAGATATAAAAGATATATATATATGAATAAACAAAAAGTCATGAAATTAAAACATGCTTGCTACTTGAAAGGAAAGCTATGACAAACCTAGACAGTGCTTTGAAAAGCATATATTAAAAAATAAAACAATTACATCTTCTAAAGCACAGTGTTTGGGCACTGTCCTGTTTGGGTAGAGTCTTTTTTTTTTTTTAATTGGAGGAAAATCACTTTATAACGTTGTGTTGGTTTCTGCCATGTAACAACATAAATCAGCTGTAATTATACACACATCACCTCTCTCTTGAGCCTGCCCCCTATTCCACCCATCTTGGTCATCACAGAGCAGCACACTGAGCTCCCTGAGTTATATAGTAACTTCTCACCAGCTATCTACTTTACACATAGTAGTATATATATATATTGATGCTACTTTCTCTGTTCGTCCCACTCTTTCCTTCCCAAACTGTGCCCACAATTCCTTTCTGTAAGTCTGTGTCTGCATCCCTTCCTTGCAAATAGGTTCATCAGTACCATTTTTCAAGATTCCATATATATGCATTAATATTCTATATTTGTTTTTCTCTTTCTGACTTACTTCACTCTATATAACAGGCTCTAGATTCATCCACCTCACAAACTGACAATTTCTTATTTTATTGCTAGAAAGATGATGTCTAAATCAGTTATTTCAGAATGAAAGTTGTATTCGGTGATATAAGTAAAAAGTCACTGTGTTCAGTTGACTCAGTGTGTTTTTGCAGCTAGTTTTTCATGGAGTACTCACTGCTCAGAGATGAGTGTTGTTCTGTGGGTGCTTTATAAAGATTTATTTTTATGCAGGCAATTAGTTACACCTGCCCTAAAAGTTTCTTGAAGTTAGGCTCCAAAATAAAAATACAGAAAGTAGTAGCTTTACTCCATGCCAGGAATAACCAGCTCAGAAAATATAATGGAAAAAAGTTCCCAATCTTAACAATAAAAGTATATACAATAACTGAAATAAACTAACAAAAAGTGTAAAACGTGTATGACTAAAGCTATGAGAATCTACTGAGAGCCATAAAATGAGACTAGAATGTATGAAAAACATATCATGTGCCTGGCTATGAAGACCCAGTCTCCCTAAAGTAAGCTATAAATTTAATATACTTTCAGTCAACTTCCCAACAGGATATTTTTTTTAATTGTTTATCTGGAAAAGATTGTGTAATAATAGCCTTGAAAATACTAAAGAGGTAGAGTAATGACGGAAATATTGTCCTTATGCTAAAGTTATGTTAAAACTTTTGAGTGCTGATCCAGGTCATCATGAACAGAAAAAAAGAACAGACTATAAAATCCAAAAACAGACCCAGGAATGTATAAAAAGTGACTCTGTGAAAGAAGTAGAAGTTTAAAACAGTGGAGAAAAAAATCTTACAAATGCTATTGGAATAAATGACTGTTTGGAAAAACAGTTTTAGATCTTTTCTCCATACCATAGATTTGGCTCAGTGGTAAAGAATCTTCCTGCCAATGCAGGAGAAAGGGATTCAATCCCTGATCCAGAAAGATCCCACATGCCACAGAACAACTAAGTCCGTGCAACACAACTGTTGAGCTTGTGTGTGTTTTAGAGTCCAGGAACAGCAACTACTGAGCCTACACGCTGCAACTGCTGAAGCACATACACCCACCCTAGAGCCTGTGCTCCACAGCAACAGAAGCCACTGCAATGAAAAGCCCACACACCACAACTAGAGAGTAGCCCTTACTCACGGTAACTAGAGAAAAGTCCACTCAGCAATGAAGACCCAGCACAGCCAAAAATAAATAAATAAAACTATTTTCACACTTTCAATTTCAGTACTTGTGACTGGTCTATTCTTATTTTCCATTTCCTCCAAGTTCGGTCTTGGAAGATTATACCTTTCTAAGAATGTGTCTATTTCTTCTAGGTTGTCCATTTTATTAGCATATAGTTGCTTGTAGTAGTCTCTTATGATCTTTTGTATTTCTATGGTATCAGTTGTAAGTTCTCCTTTTTCATTTCTAATTTCATTGATTTGAACCCTCTCCCTTCTATTCTTGATGAGTCTGGCTAAAGTTTTATCAATTTTGTTTCTCCGTTTCAGAAAACCAGCTTTTAGTTTCATTGAGCTTTTCTATTTTTTTTTTCTTTGTCTCTATTTCATTTATTTCTGCTCTGATCTTTATGATTTCTTTCTCTCCACTTTCGTTTTTGTTTGTTCTCCCTTCTCTCGATGCTTTAGGTGTAAAGCTAGGTTGTTTAGGGATTTTTTCATTTCCTCTTTGACATTTTCAATGATCCACTGGGTGTTTAGTAGCATATTATTTAGCCTCCATGTGTTTGTGTTTTTTTACAGCTTTTCTTTTCTTGTCATTGATTTCTAATCTCATAGTGTTTACTTGGGAAAGATCCTGGATATGGTTTCCATTTCCTTAAATTTACCAGAGCTTGCTTTCTGGCCCAGCATGTGATCTATCCTGGAGAATGTTTCATGTGCACTTGAGAGGAATGTGTATTCTGCTGCTTTCAGATGGAATGTTCTAGAGATATCAGTTAAGTCTACCTGGTACAATGTATAATTGAAGGCCTATGATTCCTTGTTGATTTTCTGTCCATTGGTGTAAGTGAGATGTAAAGTCCTCCACTACTATTGTATTACTGTTGATTTCTCCTTTTATGGTTGTTAGCATTTGCCTTATATATTGAGATGCTTCTATGTTGGGTACACATGTATTTACAGTTATTACATCTTATTGTTGGATTGATCCCTTAATCATTATGTATAATGTCCTTCTTTGTCTCATTTAATGGTCTTAAGAGGAGAGTGAAAAAGTTGGCTTAAAGCTCAACATTCAGAAAACTAAGATCATGGCATCCGGTCCCATCACTTCAGGGGAAATAGATGGGGAAACAGTGGAAACAGTGTCAGACTTTATTTTGGGGGGCTCCAAAAGCACTGCAGATGGTGATTTCAGCCATGAGATTAAAAGATGCTTACTCCTTGGAAGGAAAGTTATGACCAACCTAGATAGCATATTCAAAAGCAGAGACATTACTTTGCCAACAAAGGTCCGTTTAGTCAAGGCTATGGTTTTTCCAGTGGTCATGTATGGATGTGAGAGTTGGACTATAAAGAAAGCTGAGCACCGAAGAATTGATGCTTTTGTACTGTGGTGTTGGAGAAGACCCTTGAGAGTCCCTTGGACTGCAAGGAGATCCAACCAGTCCATTCTAAAGGAGATCAGTTCTGGGTGTTCTTTGGAAGGACTGATGCTAAAGCTGAAACTCCAATACTTTGGCCACCTCATGCGAAGAGTTGACTCATTGGAAAAGACTCAGATGCTGGGAGGGATTGGGGGCAGGAGGAGAAGGGGACGACAGAGAATGAGATGGCTGGATGGCATCACTGACTTGATGCACATGAGTTTGAGTGAACTCCGGGAGTTGATGATGGACAGGGAGGCCTGGCATGCTGAGATTCATGGGGTTGCAAAGAGTTGGACACGACTGAGCGACTGAACTGAACTGAACTGAAAGTCTATTTTGTCTGATGAGTATTGCTACTCCAGCTTTCTTTGGGTTTCCATTTGCATGGAATACATTTTTCCATCCCCTTACTTTCAGACTTTGTGTGTCTCTAGATTAGAAGTAGGACTCTTGTAGACAGCATGTATCCATTTGCCTTGTTTTTGTATCCATTCAGCCCATCTGTTTCTTTTTGTTTGGAGCATTTAATCCATTTACATTTAAGGTAATTATCAATATGTGTGTTCTTATTGCCATTTTGTTGATTGTTTCAAATTTGTTTTTGTAAGTCTTTTTTTCTTCCCTTACTCATTTGCTCTCTTCTCTTATGACTTGATGAATATCTTTTGTGTTATGTTTAGATTGCTTTTTCTTTTGTGTATGTATATATCTATTGTAGACTTTTGGTTTGCAGTTACCATGAGGTTTTGATATAGTAGTTTGTATATACACCAGATTGTTTTAAGTTGCTTGTCTCTTAATTTCAAATGTATTTCCAATATCCTACATTTGTACTTGACCTCTTCCCACAATTGCTGGTTTTGAGATCATATTTGTGTGTGAATGATTCCCTACCTTTACTGTATGTTTACCTTGCCAATGAGCTTTCCCACTTACAGTTTTCTTGTTTCTAGATGTGGACTTCTCTCTTCCACCTAGAGAATTTCCTTTAACATTTGTTGTAAAGTTGGTTTGGTGGTGCTGATTCTCTTAGCTTTTGCTTATCTGTAAAGCTTTTACTTTCTCCATCGAATCTGATGAGAGCCTGACTGGATGGAGTATTCTTGGTTGTAGTTTTTTCCTTTTTACCACTTTAAATATATTGTGCCACTGCCTTCTGGCCTGCAGCTTCTGCTAAATAATCAGCTGCTAACCTTATGGAGATCCTTTCTATGTTATTCGTTGATTGTCCCTTGTTTTTAATATTTTCACTTTGTCTATAATTCTTATCAATTTGATTAATATGTGTCTTGGAATGTTTCTCCTTGGGACTCTTTGTGCTTCGTGGATTTGAGTGAGTGGTTTTATCCCCCATTTAGGGAAGTTTTTGACCATTACTGCTTCAAGTATTTTCTCTGGCCCTTCTCTCCTTTCTCCTTCTGGGACCTCTGTAATGCAAATATTAGTATGTTTAATGTTGTCCCAGAAGTCCCTTAGACTGTCCTCATTTCTTTTCATTCTTTTTTTTTTATTTTGTTCTGTGGCAGTGATTTCATCAATCTTTCTTTTCACTTATTCTTTCTTCAGCCTCATTTATTCTGTTATTGATTCTTTCTAGTGTGTTTTTAATTTCAGTTATTGTATTGTTAAACTCTGTTCTTCAAATCTTCTAGCTGTTTGTTAAACATTTCTTGTATTGTCATGTACTGTGCCTCCATCCTTTTTCTGAGGTTTTGGATCATCTTTACTGTTGTTATTATGAATCTTAGTTGTTATTCCTGGGTTTTATCTTGTTCCTTCATCTGGAACATATTTCTCTTCTGTCTCATTTTGTCTAACTTTCTGTGTTTGTGGTCTCCATTTCTCAGGCTACAGATTTGTAGCTCCTCTTGCTTCTGATGTCTGCTTCCTGGTGTATGAGGTTGGTCCTGGGGCTTGTGTGGGCTTCCTGGTGGATGGAACTGATGTATCCACACTGGTGAGTGGAAGTGGGTCTTGTCCCTCTGGTGGACAGGACTATGTCAAGGGATGTGTTTAGAGGCAGCCAGGAGCTCAAGACAACTTTTGGCAGCTTGTCTGTGATGGGTCAGGCTGTTGTCTGGCCTGAGGTGTCCCAGTATTGGAGCCATCAGGCAGTTGGGTGGTGCCAGGTCTCAGTGCCAAAATGGTGGCCTTCAGGAGCTCATGCAGACGAATATTCCATGGGGCCTCCACTACCAGTGTCCTTGTCCCACAGTGAGCTACAGCTGATGCCTGCCTCCACAGGAGACCCACAAAGACCCACAGGTAGGTCTGGCTCAGACTCCTATGGAGTCACTGCTTTGGTCCGGGTCCAGTGTACATGAACCCTCCTGCAAGAGTGGAGTCTTTGTTTCATCCAGTCCTATGGAGCTCCTGTACCCAAGCCCTGCTGGCCTTCAAAGCCAAATGCTCTGGGGATTCCTCCTCCCAATACCAGACCCCCAGACTGGAAAGCCTGACATGAGGCTCAGAACTCTCATTCGTGTGGGAGAACCTCTGTGATATAACAGTTTTGTGGGTTGCCCACATGGCAGTTTTAAGATTTGATTATGTTGTGAAAGTGCCCCTCCTACTGTCTCCTGGCTTCTTCTTTGTCTTTGGATGTAAAATATCTTTTTTGGTAGGTTCCAATCATTTTTGTTGATGGTTGTTTATCTGTTGGTGGTGATTTTGGTGTTTTTGTGAGAAGAGGTGAGCTCAAATTCTTTTATCCCACTAGCTTGTCTTCAGTCCTAAGATGAGTGAATCTTAATGGATCCTGGTGACTGCCACCAGCACGAGTGCAAGCTAGCACATCCACATCATGGTCCTGTCCTAGTCTCTGGAGGTCATGAGGCAGGGCAGCTGCAGAGAGCTCTAACAGAAGGTGGAACTTCACAGATCACCAGCCTTAGAGGCATGTATATAACACATTTTTTATTCATATAAAATGTTATATATATTTAAGGTGTACAACATAATGATTTACAAATTTTAAAGGTTATATCCCATTTATAGTTATTAACTATTTACTGTTGTTGCTTATTTATCTTATACATACTAGTTTGTACCTCTTAATCCCCTACTGCTATCCTGCCCCATTCCCTTCTCTCTCCCCACTGGTAACCACTCATTTTTTTCTCTGTATCTCAAGTCTATTTCTGTTTTGTTGTAGTCATTAATTTTATTTTTTACATCTCATGTATAATTGATATCATAATTTGTCTTTTCTGCTTGACTTATTTCACTTAGCATAATACTCTCGAAGTCCATCTGTGTTGTTTTAAATGGAAAAATTTCCTTCTTTTTTATGGCTGAGTGGTAGTATTCCATTGTCTGTATATGTATGTGTATACACACACACCACATATTTATCCATTCATTTGTGATGGACAGGTTGGTTCCATAACTTGCACACAATTATATAATCATATAATCTCATAATGCTGCTGTGAACACTAAGGTGCCTGGATCTTTTTGAATTAGTGTTTTTGTGGATTAAGACCCAGGAATGAAATTGCTGGATCACATGGTAGTTCTATTTTTAGCTTTTGGTGACACCTCCATACTGTTTTCTATAGTGGCTGCACCAATTGCTTTCTGCCAAACAGTGTGCAACGGTTCCCTTTTTCCATATCTTTGCCAACATTTGTTACTTGTGTTCTTTTTGATAATAGCTGTTCTGACAGTTGTGAGGTGATATCTCATTGTATTTTTAATTTGCATTTTTCTGATGATTAACAATGTTGAACATCTTTTCATGTCCCTGTTGGCCATCTGTATGTCTTTGAAAAAAAGTCTATTGGGTCTTCTGCCTATTTTTTAATCAGATTGCTTAGGTTTTTTTGATGTTGAGTTGTATGAGCTGTTTATATATTTTGGTTATTAATCTTTTATTGGTCATATCATTTGTAAATATTTTCTCCCAATCAGTAGGTTGTCTTTCTGTTTTGTGAACAGGTTCCTTTGCTGTGATCTCTCTTTCTTTCCTTGGTGTACCACAGTTTCTTTTTTTTTATATTGAAGTATGCCTGATTTACAACATTGTGTTCATTTCTGTTGTACAGCAAATTGATTCAGTTTTATATATATATATATATATATATATAAATCTTTTTCATAATCTTTTCCATAATGCTTTCCATTATGGTTTATCACAAAATAATGAGTATAGTTCCCTGTGCTATACAGTAAAACCTTGTTGTTTATCCATTCTGTATATACTGGTTTGCATCTGCTAACCCCAAATTCTCACTCCATCCTTGCCCCAACTCCTGTCACCCTTGGCAACCCAGATAAGATCATTTGTGCTATATTTCAGGTTCCACATGTAAGTCGTATCATATGGCATTTGTCTTTGACTTTCTGACTGACTTCATTTAGCATGATCATCTCTAGGTCTGTCCATGCTGCTGCAGATGGCATTTATTGAAGTCTTTTTTATGGCTGAGTAGTAGTCCATTTTGTGTGTGTGTGTGTGTGTGTATACATATATATACCACATCTTTTTATTAACTTTCTATTTTCAAAAGCTTTTTTTTAAATTTCTATGTCTTACTTCATTTAGTGTGATAATCTCCAGGTTCATCTAAGTGCTGCAAATGACATTATTTTATTCTTTTTAATGACTGAGTAATATTCCATTGTATATATGTACTATATCTTCTTTATCCATTCATCTGTCAATGGACATTAGGACATTTAGGTTTCCATGTCCTTGCTACTGTAAATAGTGCTGCTATGAACATAGAGGTGCATGTATGTTTTTGAGTTAGTTTTATCTGCCTATATGCCAGGAGTAGTATTGCTAGATCATACGGCAACTCTATTTTTAGTTTTTTAAGGAAGCTGCATACTGTTTTCCATAGTGGCTGTACCAACTTACCGCCCACCAACAGTGTAGGAGAGTTTCTATTTCTCCACCTCCCCTCCAGTATTTGTTATCAGCCTTTTTAATGATGGCTATTCTGACTGGGGTGAGGTTGTATTTCATTGTTGTTTTTATTTTCATTTCTCAAATAATCAGCAGTGTTCAGCACCTTTACATGTGCCTGTTGTTTATCTGTGTATCTTCTTTGGAAAAATGTCTCTTTAAGTCTTCTGTCCATTTTTTTATTGGGTTACTTGTTTCATTGTAGTTGTTGTTCTGTTGCATGAGCTCTTTGTATATTTTGGAAATTAAGCCCTTGTCAGTCACATTATTTTCAAATATTTTCTCCCAGCAAAAGGTTGTCTTTACATTTTGTTTGTGGTTTCCTTTGCTGTGTAAAAGCTTGTAACTTTGATTAGATCCCATTTGTTTGTTTTTCCCTTTATTTCTGTTGCCTTGGGAGACTGAACTAAGAAAATATTGGTAGAATTTATGTCAGAGAATGCTTTGCCAATGTTACTTTCTAGAAGTTTTATGGTGTCCTGTATTATATTTAAGTCTTTAAGCCATTTTGAGTTTATTTTTGTGTACAGTGTGAGGATGTGTTCTAACTTCATTGATTTACATGCAGCTGTCCAACTTGCCAAACACCACCTGCTGAAGAGATTGTCTTTTTCCCGTTGTATATTCTTATCCATTTTGTCAAAGATTAATTGACCATAGGTGTGTAGGTTTATTTTGGGGCTCTTTAGGCTGTTCCTTTGATCTATATGTCTAGGTTTGTGCCAGGCTCCTCACTAATGCTTATTATTTTCTGTGCTGTTTTCAAAATACCCATCCTTGTGGATATGAAGTGGTATATCATTATGGTTTTGGTTTGCATTTCTCTAATGATGTGGTTGTAGTTGTTGTTCAGTCACTCAGTCCGATTCTTTGTGACCCCATGGACTGCAGCACACTAGGCTTCCCTGTGCTGAACGTAGAGCATCCTTTTATGTGCTTGCTCCACAAATATGCTTACTTGTATTTCTTGTGCATCCTTTTGATGACTTCTAATTTAATTCTATTATGATCAGAGCACATACTTTGTTGAGTTTCAATATTTTTAAATTTATTGAAATTTATATTATGACGTAGCACAGGAGTTTGCAAACTAAGCACAACCTGCTTGTTTATGTAAATAAAGTTCAGTGGAACACAGTCATGCCTGTTGATGAAAGTGTTGTCCATGGCTGCTTCTGAGAGGAGAAGAGCTGAGTAGCTGTGACAGAGACTATATAGGCAGCAAGCCTAGTATATTTACTGTGAGGTCCTTTAAGAAACTTTTTTGCCAGCCACTGGCCTACCATATAGTCTATGACTGCAAATTGTGCTTAAGAAGAATGTGTATTCTGCTCATTAGGTAGAGTGTTCTTTAAGTGCTAGTTAGGTCAAGTTAGTTGATAGAGTTATTTAACTCTTGTTATCTTTGATGAATTTTGGTCTAATTGTTCTACCTATTATTAAGCATGAGATATTAAAGTTTTCAACTATTATTGTTGAGCTATTTTCCCCTTTAATTTTGTCAGTTTTTGTCTTGTATTTTGGGGATCAGTTGTTACGTTGACCTATCTTACTGATGAATTGACTATTTAATTGTAAAACATCTTTGTCTCTGGTAAATTTTTTTGTCTTAAAGTATATTTTGTCCTATATTGACATAACCACTCTATCTCTCTTATGCATATTTTTTGCAAGATGTAGCTTTTTCCATCATCCTATGTCTTTGAATATAAAGTACAATTCTTGCTTAAAAAAAAAAAAAAAAAAAACCATGTAGCTAGATCTTGTTTTATGGGTTTGGGGCTTTGGTTTTGCTTTTGCTTTTTTTTAACCCAGTCAGCCAATGCCAGCCTTTAATTGGAGTGGTTGATTCACATATATGTTATTCTTACTGTGCTTAATTTATGTACCATTTGGTATTTGTTTTCTATATGTTTCATCTCCTTTTTCCTGAATTTTTATATGAAATGTATATTTTTCATTTGAATTTGTTATTTGAATTTTGAAACATTTTTTCTTAACTGATTTTTTAAAATAATTGTAGATTCATAGGCAGTTGTAAGAAGTAATACAGAGATCCCTTATATACTTTGCCAAGTTTTTTACAATGGTAACAACCATTCTTGTTGTTGTTCAGTCACTAAGTGGTATCTGACTCTTTGCAACCCAACGGACTACAGCACACCAGGCTTCCCTGTCCTTCACTCTTTCATGCAGTTTTCTCAAACTCATGTCCATTGAGTCAATGATGCCATCCAACCGTGTCATTCTCTGTCATCCCCTTCTTCTCCTGCCCTCAGTTCTCTCAGGATCAGGGTCCTTTCCAGTGAGTTGGCTCTTCACATCAGGTGGGCAAAGTGCTGGAGCTTTAGCTTCACCATCAATCTTTCCAATGAATATGCAGGGTTGATTTCTTTTAGGATTGACTGGTTTGGTCTCCTTGCTGTCCAAGGGACTCTCAAGAGTCTTCTCTCGCACCACAGTTTGAAAGCACCAGTTCTTCAGTACTCAGCCTTCTTTATAGTCCCAATCTGACATCCACACATGACTACTGGAAAAACCCATAGCTTTGACTATACAGAACTTCATCAACAAAGTAAAGTCTCTGCTTTTTAATATGCTGTCTAGGTTTGTCATAGCTTTTCTTCCAAGGAGCAAGTGTCTTTTATGACTGCAGTCACCATCCACAGTGATTTTTGACCCCAAGAAAATAAAATCTGTCATTCTTTACACTTTTTCCCCCATCTATTTGCCATGAAGTGATGGGACTGGATGCCACGATCTTTGTTTTTTGAATGTTGAGTTTTAAGCCAACATTTTCACTCTCCTCTTTCACTTTCATCAAGAGGATCTTTAGTTCCTCTTCACTTTCTGCCATTAGGGTGGCATCATCTGCTTATCTGAAGTTGTTCGTATTTTTCCTGGCAATCTTGATTCCAGCTTGTGAGTCTTCCGGTCTGGCTTTTCACATGATGTACTCAGCATACAAGTTAAATAAGCAGGGTGACAATATACAGCCTTGATGTCCTCCTTTCCTGATTTTGAACCAGTCTGTAGTTCCATGTCTGGTTCTAATTGTTCTTATTTTCTTGAAGAGATCTCTAGTCTTTCCCATTCCATTGTTTTCTTCTATTTCTTTGCCTTGTTCATTTAAGAAGGCCTTCTTATCTCCTTGATGTTCTCTGAAACTCCACATTCAGTTAGGTGTATCTTTCCCTTTCTCCCTTTCCTTTCATTTTTCTTCTTTCCTCAGCTATTTGTAAAGCCTCCCCAACCATTTTGCCTTCTTGCATTTTTTTTTGTTTGGGATGGTTTTGGTCACTGACCCTTGTACAGTGCTACAAACCTCTGTCCATAGTTCCTCACACACTCTGAAGAACTGATCTGGTCCCTTGAATCTATCTGTCACCTCCACTGTATAAGGGTCATGATTTAGGTGGCTCAGACGGTAAAGCATCTGTCTACAATACGGGAGACCTGGGTTCAATCCCTGGGTCAGGAAGATCCACTGGAGAAGGAAATGACAATCCACTCCAGTACTATTGCCTGGAAAATCCTATGGAGGAGGAGCCTGGTAGGCTACAGTCCATGGGGTCTCAAGGAGTCAGACACAGCTGAGCTATTTCACTTTCCTTTAAATGGCCTAGTGGTTTTCCCTACTTTCTTCAGTTTAAGCCTGAATTTTGCAATAAGGAGCTCACTATCTGAGCCACAGTATGCTCCAGGTCTTGTTTTTTGCTGACTGTATAAAAATTTTCCATCTTCGGCTGCAAAGAACACAATCAGTCTGATTTCAGTGTTGACCATCTGGTGATGTCCATGTGTAGAGTTGTCTCTTGTGTTGTTGGAAAAGGGTGTTTGCTATTACCAGTGTGTTTACTTCACAAAACTCTTGTTAGCCTTTGCTCTGCTTCATTTTGTACTCCAAGGCAATCTTGCCTGTTCTTCCAGGTATCTCTTGACTTCCTACTTTTGCATTACAATTCCCTATGATTAAAAGGACATCTTTTTGTGTGTGTTAGTTCTAGAAGGTGTTGCAAGTCTTCATAGTCAACTTCAGCTTCTTTGGCATCAGCGGTTGGGGCATAGACTTGGATTACTGTGAGGCTGGACGGTTTCCCTTGGAAATGAACTGAGATCATTCTGTCGTTTTTGAGGTTGCACCCAATTACTGCATTTCAGACTCTCTTGTTGACTATGTGACTATGTATTTGTTAGTTATACATGTTTCCTATCAACAGATGTATAGGACAATAGATGCAGAGGGTTTTTTTTCATGATTATATGGAAGTAAACAGTGAAAATAATCAAAGAACAACAGCATAAATGAAAGAGACTGTGTTTATCCACTTTCTTTACATTGCTGCTGCTGCTGCTGCTAAGTCGCTTCAGTCATGTCCGACTCTGTGCGACCCCATAGATGGCCTCCTACCAGGCTCCCCCGTCCCTGGGATTCTCGAGGCAAGAACACTGGAGTGGGTTGTCATTTCCTTCTCCAGTGCATGAAAATGAAAAGTGAAAGTGAAGTCACTCAGTTGTGTCCGATTCTTAGCAACCTCACGGACTGAAGCCTACCAGGCTCCTCCATCCATGAGATTTTCTAGGCAAAAGTACTGGAGTAGGGTGCCATTGCCTTCTCTGTTCTTTATATTACCTCCTGGCTTAATGCAGGAACCCACCTAGGCTCGGAGAAGGCAATGACACCCCACTCCAGTACTCTTACCTGGAAAATCCCATGGACGGCGGAGCCTGGTAGGCTGCAGTCCATGGGGTCGCTAAGAGTCAGACACGACTGAGCGACTTCCCTTTCACTTTTCATTTGCATGCATTGGAGAAGGAAATGGCAACCCACTTCAGTGTTCTTGCCTGGAGAATCCCAGGGATGGGGGAGCCTGGTGGGCTGCTGTCTATGGGGTCGCACAGAGTAGGACATGACTGAAAGCGACTTAGCAGCTGCAAAGCAGCACCTAGGCTAGGCTGCAAGCTTGAGTTTGTGTTCCCTTGGCCCCAGGAGACATGTCCATATCAGCAGATATCTCACCATAAAAGGGGCTTCACCATTCCAGTCTTGAGCACCTTGGAGTTCCTGCTTTGCCTTAGATTTTGACTGAGGCAAAATATGATGAGTGAATCAAGCTATACATTTCCTCTGCTGAAGTCTTTAAAAAAAATAAGAGGTAGAAAGTATTGCACTGAAGAAAGACTTAAAAATGGAAAGGAGCACCCATGTAAAGGACATGGTGAAATGTTCTTCCTTGAAAATAATGTTGTTGTTGTTCAGCCACTAAGTTGTGTCCAACTTTTTGTGACCCAATGGATTGTAGCATGCCAGGCTTCTCTATCCTCCACTGTCTCCTGGAGTTTGCTCAAAGTCACATCCATTGAGTCAATGATGCTATCTAACCATCTCATCTTCTGCCACCCCCTTCTCCTTTTGCCTTTAATCTTTCCCAGCATCAGTCTTTTCCAATGAATTGGCTGTTTGCATCAGGGGGCCAAAATATTGGAGTTTCAGCATCACTCCTTCCAATGAATATTCAGGGTTGATTTCCTTTAGGATTGACTGGTTTGATCTCCTTGACAGTCCAAGGGACACCTAAATAGGATAACCAGGAATTTTGTTTTAGAAATAAATATCCAGGGCTTCCCTGCTGGTCCAGTGGTTAAGATTCTACCTGCCAATGCAGGGGATGGGTGTTTGATATCTGTTCCAGGAAGATCCTACATGCCCTGGAGCACCTAAGCTCATAGGCCATAATAACTGAGCCCGTGCGCTAGAGCCTGCAAGCCACAACTACTAAAGTCAACTTGCCTGAAGCCTGTGCTTCAGGAGAAACCACCACAATGAGAAGCTCACACACCACAATGAAGCATACCCCATGCTTGCTTCAACTAGGGAAAGCCCGTGCACAGCAACAAAGACCTACCACAGCCAAAAATTAAAATAAATAAATCTTTTTTTTAAAAAAAGAACTACCTAAAAACCATAAAATTGATACATTCAAAGATGAAGTTAGTGATCTTTGAAAGTGAAAGTGAACTCACTTAGTCGTTTCCGACTCTTTGTGACCCCTTGGACTGTAGCCCACCAGGTTCCTCGGTCCATGGGATTTTCCAGGCATGAATACTGGAGTGGGTTGCCATTTCCTTCTCCAGCAGATCTTCCCGACCCAGGGATCGAACCTGGGTCTCCTGCATTGTAGGTAGACGCTTTACTGTCTGAGCTACCAGGGATGATCTTAGTGATCTTTAGGAGATACAAGTTGTGGATAATAGAATAACTAGGACAGACTAGGGATATAACATGAATTATTTTATAGAGCTGTTTGTTAAGAGTCTCTCACCTATTGAGAGACTAAAAGCTAAACACAAAAGAATATATACTGTGTGATTTCATTTAAATATGAAATCCTAACATAAGGAAAATTAATCTGTAATGATGGAAATCAGATCAGTAGTTAGGAGTGGTGATTAATGGCAAAGGGGTACAGGGAACTCTCTGGGGATAAAGAAATGCTCTGCATCTTGATTAGAGTGGTGGCAACAAGGGCATATTCATTTGTGCAAATTCCTTGACCTATACACATGGGTTCATTTTTAATATGAATTTATATGTCTGTTTTTTTAAAGATTAACA
Organism: Bison bison bison; assembly: GCF_000754665.1. NCBI lineage: Eukaryota > Metazoa > Chordata > Mammalia > Artiodactyla > Bovidae > Bison > Bison bison. The sequence continues at coordinate 12,821,816 of NW_011494635.1, forward strand.
AAGTCTAAAATAATTTTTCTTAGAAAGTTTTTCTTGAATGTCTTGTATTTATAAGAAATATATGGTCTTTAATAGTTTATGAACCATAAATTAAAGAATACAGCAGTCTAATTACTGGTGTAATTAGAAATGACCTGTGTCTCTTCTTTTTCTGAGCATTTTTAAAACAAAAGTAGAGTACTGGCTACTGGGAGGATGCTGGCTAGGGTCAGTTCAGTTCAGTTCAGTCGCTCAGTCGTGTCCAACTCTTTGTGACCGCATGAATTGCAGCATGCCAGGCCTCCCTGTCCATGACCATCTCCTGGAGTTCACTCAAACTCATGTCCATCGAGTCAGTGATGCCATCCACCCATCTCATCCTCTGTCGTCCCCTTCTCCTCCTGCCCCC
>NW_011494635.1:12822418-12822741 GCF_000754665.1 Bison bison bison
CAAGAGTCTTCTCCAACACCATAGTTCAAAAGCACCAATTCTTTGGTGCTCAGCTTTCTTCACAGTCCAACTCTCACATCCATACATGACTACTGAAAAAACCATAGCCTTGATTAATGGACCTTTGTTGTCAAAGTAATGTCTCTGTTTTTGAATATGCTATCTATGTTGGTCATAACATTCCTTCCAAGGAATAAGCGTCTTTTAATTTCATGGCTGCAATCACCATCTGCAGTGATTTTGGAGCCCCACAAAATAAAGTCTGACACTGTTTCCACTGTTTCCCCATCTATTTCCCATGAAGTGATGGGACCAGATGCCAT
>NW_011494635.1:12822843-12830920 GCF_000754665.1 Bison bison bison
GGTGGTGTCATCTGCATATCTGAGGTTATTGATATGTCTCCCAGCAATCTTGATTCCAGCTTGTGCTTCTTCCAGCCCAGCGTTTCTCATGATGTACTCTGCATATATGTTAAACAAGCAGGGTGACTCTATGAAGAATGAGGCCACCAGACATACTTCAACAAAACACCTGCTGCAGCCCATCTAACTGTGGTGTACTGTGTTAAGCTAAGGTCCTCAATGGGGCCAAATGTATATTCCTTTTGTATCTTGGTGAAAAAAAAAAATCCCATTGCTGATTTAAAAAAAAAAAACAACAACAACTCAGATATTTCTGTCTTTTTCTTTCTTTTTTAATAAACTTATTAGATAGTTTGAAATTTACACTGAGATTAGAGATTTCAGGGACTATGGAATTGCATAAAGGGGGAAAAGATTTTCATGGGAATGAAGTCAGAAGTGCTAAGTAAGATCCAACAGTTTATTATATCTTCTATTTCTTCTCTTCATTCCCACAAAGAGCAGTTACTAGGTAACTTTTATATTTGTAATAGCTAAATAGCGAAGAATACTTAGCTTATTATGAGGATCTTGAATAGTAGCTTTCTTTTTAAAGATTGACTTATTTTTTAAAAATTATTCATATTCATACCCAAAATTTTATAACGAAAATATTATAAAATTAATGTATCTAGACCAGGTTAACATCTTGGAATAATACACCATCTACTTAGACTGTTGGGAAATAGATCAGTTGTAGCTAAGCAATTCCATTTACCAGAAGAAAGGGTAGGGATTCCCAAAATGTGTTCTACATCAGTGTATCCCCTGTTAACCCCCATTCCTCTGTGAGAATGGAGGACTCATAAGAAACAGCTAGCCTCCAGGAGCACTGAGGCAGACATCTCTTCCTTCTGATGACAGTGCTACCTCTAGTACTCCCTGTCTGTATCTCCATTCAGAATTCCCCCAGAGTTTGTTGGTGGTGCCACCCAGTACAAGGATCCCTACAGGGTGAGACCACTGGCTCCCAGCTGGCCTATATGATGATTGCCTTTGGCCAGGATAGGTTTCCTGCCTCTGGTGGCCAGTTTGACACAAGTTATGTGTGTTGGCACAAGTTGGCAGTGTGTGCAGAGGAGTTCCTTGAGGAAGGAGCAATTGGTTTGGTAGAATCCTTTATAGAGATTTGATCTTTGCCAGGGAATCTTTTATGTTCTTTACTTTTTTTTTAAATGTCATCCCTTTCCCCTGCTGCTGCTGCTGCTACTAAGTCGCTTCAGACGTGTCCAATTCTTCGCGACCCCATGGACTGCAGCCCACCAGGCTCCTCTGTCCCTGGGATTTTCCAGGCAAGAGCACTGGAGTGGGGTTGCCATTTCCTTCTCCATCCCTCTCCCCTACCCCTTGCCAAAATGTACACACACACACACACACTTTTTTTTTAACTTTTTATTTTGTATTGTGGTAGAGTCAATTAACAACATTGTGATAGTTTCAGGTGAACAATGAAGTGACTCAACCATACATCTGCATGTATCCATTCTCCGCCAAACTGCCTTCTCATCCGGCAGCCACATAACATTGAGCAGAGCTCCATGTGCCATACAGTAGATCCTTGCTGGTTCACCTTTTTAATTATAGCAGTAAGTACATGTCCATCCCAAACTCCCTAACTATCCCTTCCCCCTTCTCTCCCACCAACCACTCTCCATCACCCCTGCCCTGGCAGTTCTAAGTTCATTGTCTAAGTGTGTGAGTCTCTTTCTGTTTTGTAAGAAAGTTCATTTGTATCATTGTTTTAGTAAATCTTCACATATATCTTAACAGTGTTTTTGCTTTCACTAAGGCACTTCTCAGTCAGTCATCTGATAAAAATAACACATTTTTAACAATAATAATCAACATTTATTGGCTGCTTTTTATTTGCCAAGTACAGAAAAGATCCTAGATACATTATATGAATGCATTTCTAGCACTTAAACGATCCTATTTTAAATAAGAATATATTTTGTAGCTATTTCTATTACTTAAAGATTTTAACTCTTTTGGTTCTCTGATTCTTTTGGCAAACATTTTTTTAATTGAGATATTATTGTGTATAACATTACATAATCCCTGCACTGTACAGTATATTCTGTTTTAAAAAACTTTTTATTTTGTATTGAGGTATAAATGATTAATAAACAGTGTTGTGATAGTTTCCAGTGAACAGTGAAAGGACTCAGCAATGCATATACATGTATCCATTCCCCTCCAAACTCCCCTCCCATCTAGGCTGCCACATCACATTGAGCAGAGTTCTGTATACTATAGAGTAGGTCCTTGTTGGTTATCCATTTTAAAATAGCAGTGTGTACATGTCCACCCTAAACTCCCTAACTATCCTTCTCCACCCCATCATTCCCCTTCCCCCACAACCATAAGTTTGTTCTCTAAGTCCATGAGTCTCTTTCTGTCTGGCGGGGGGGGGTTATAATTTTATTTATTTTTGGCTGTGCTGGGTCTTCGTTGCTGCTCACTTTTCACAAGTTGCAGCGAGCAGTGGCTACTCTGTAGTTGTGGTGTATAGACTTCGTAGTTGCAGCTCAGTAGTTGTGATTCCTGGGCTCTAGAGCACAGGCTCAATAGTTGTGGTGCACTGGCTTAGTTGCTCCTTGGCATGTGGAATCTTCCTGGACCAGGGCTCAAACCTGCAACTCCTTTGTTGGCAGATGGATTCTTTACCACTGAGCCACCAGAGAAACCCCTCTTTCTGTTTTTTAAGTAAGTTCATTTGTATCGTTTCTTTTTAGATTCCACATATAAGGGATGTCATACAATATTTCTTCCCTGCCTGACTTACTCACTCATTATGACAATCTGTAGGTCCATCCATGTTGCTGCAAATAGCACAATTTCATTCTTTTTAATGGTTGAGTAGTATTACAGTGTATATATGTACCACATCTTCTTTATCCATTCTTCCGTCAATGGACATTTAGGTTGCTTCCACGTGTTGGCTATTGTAAACAGCACACGCACACATACATGTTTTGTCCTTAGTATTTTGTCCTAACTCTTAGAGTTTTCAGATACTTCAGTATCTATCATCTGTTTTATCCTTTCAGGAATCCTTTGAAGCATTGTCCCAGTGAGGTATACAGATTGACCAAATATTGACATCTACCTAGTGACATTCTGGAAATAATATCCAGAGTTGCTGACTGCAAACCTGTCCCTTTTTCCACCTGTTTGCCTATTTTTTCTCTTAGTCTTCCCAACATGTGCATTTAATCTCGTATTTCTTTTTTTTTTAATTTTATTTTATTTTTAAACTTTACATAATTGTATTAGTTTTGCCAAATATCAAAATGAATCCACCACAGGTATACATGTGTTCCCCATCCTGAACCCTCCTCCCTCCTCCCTCCCCATACCATCCTTCTGGGTCGTCCCAGTGCACTAGCCCCAATCATCCAGTATCGTGCATCGAACCTGGACTGGCATCTCGTTTCATACATGATATTTTACATGTTTCAATGCCGTTCTCCCAAATCTTCCCACCCTCTCCCTCTCCCACAGAGTCCATAAGACTGTTCTATACATCAGTGTCTCTTTTGCTGTCTCGTACACAGGGTTATTGTTACCATCTTTCTAAATTCCATATATATGCGTTAGTATACTGTATTGGTGTTTTTCCTTCTGGCTTATTTCACTCTGTATAATAGGCTCCAGTTTCATCCACCTCATTAGAACTGATTCAAATGTATTCTTTTTAATGGCTGAGTAATACTCCATTGTGTATATGTACCATAGCTTTCTTATCCATTCATCTGCTGATGGACATCTAGGTTGCTTCTGCCTTATGATCCAGCAATCCCACTGCTGGGCATACACACTGAGGAAACCAGAAGGGAAAGAGACACGTGTACCCCAATGTTCATCTCAGCACTGTTTATAATAATCTCGTATTTCCTAATGTGAGAATTGTTTTACCAAGCAAAATTTGTCTACTGAGGGGTATTTCTAAAGGATTGAGGGATAGTCTTGACTGTAGCAGGAGTCAAATGAAGCCCTATTAGCAATGTGGAAGAGTTAAGTTTGCACAGCTGTTACTTTCTTAGAGCTGTACAATTTGTGTGCTAGATATATTTGGTAAAGTACTCCTGAACAACTGCCTTCTCTTCCTAGAAGATTTGAATGTAAGAAAAAGGAAATTATATATTTCAATAAAATCTGCAGAAAATGGCTGAAAATTCATAACTAAATATTACACATTACTTACGTCTGGAAGTTCTTAGGAGTTTCCTTGAGATGAAATAGTTCTTTGCAGCTGTTGACTTCCTGGTATAAGTTATTAGAAGTTGGAAATTAAGTTGATAATAAACTGAGGTTTCTGATACAACAAGTCAGTATCTCAACGTCATCTATAATATAAATATACTCTTCCAGGAACCAACAAGGACACTAAAGATTTGCAAACACATTTGTAATGTGCCTTCTATTAATAAAAGTAGAATCATTTTGTTTGATGGGGTTTTATTTTGTTTTGATTTTGGCAGTAGTTGTAATCCAGTTACCATTATGGGTCTTGATAATCAAGCCTGGCAGTTGCTCTTTATTTTCTAGTGAATCAAAATGACAAGAAAAATTCTAACATGAAGGTATGATGAGCCACTTTATCACTATAGCTTATCACCTAAAGAAGGAGGCAACCTTCATTCATGGTATTTTAACTGTACAGTGATCAGTAAGTATTATTAAACTAATCAGCAGAAATAGTCCCCTTATAGTGCTTAAACAATATTTGCTGTTTTCTGATTATACAGACTAGAGCATATAGGCTGAGGGCACTGGCTTTTGAGTTGGAGAGTCCTTGACTCCCATACATACTTGGTCAGTCATGGCTATGTGACCAAAACTCCTTATCTATAAAATAGAGGAGATGTGTTTTTTGTTTTGTTTTTTTTTCACCACGCCACACAGCTTGCAAGATCTTAGTTCCCTGACCAGGGATCAAACCTATGCCTCCTGCAATGGAAGAACAAAGTCCTTACCACTGGACCATCAGGGAGTTGCCCATAATCTGATTTAATAAAGTATTTAAAAAAAAAAAAAAGAAGACGAAAATCAAAATGACTAGTAAGCCACAAGCCATTATTAACATTTTGATATGTTGGAGCTTCCAGTTCAAGATGGCAAAGTAGAAAGATATGCGCTCATCTCATCCTGCAGGAGCACCAAAATCACAACTAGCTGTTGAACAGCCACTGACAGGAGGACACTGGAACCCACCAAAAAAGATACGCCACATCCAGAGACAAAGAAAAAGCTACAGTGAGATGGTAGGCGGGGCACAATCACGATAAAGTCAAACCCCATACCCACCAGGTGGGTGCCCCACAAACTAGAGAACAATAATACCAAAGAAGTTCTCCCACTGTTGTAAAGGTTCTGAACCCCACCTCAGGCTTCCCAGCCTGGGGATCCAACACAGGAACTGGGAATCCCCAGGGAATCTGACCTTGAAGGCCAGTGGGATTTGATTATAGGATTTCCACAGAACTGAGGGGAACAGAGACTCCAGTCTTGGAGGGCACAAACAAAATCTTGCCCACACCAAGACCCAGAGGAAAGGAGCAGTGACCCCATAGGATACAGAACCAAAACTACCTGCTAGTGTTGGAGTCTCCTGAGGAGGCATGGGTCAGCAGGGGCTCACCACAGGAACAGGGGCACCAGCAGCAGCGGGGCGGGAAGGTCCCCCTTGGCGTAAGCCCTCTTGGAGGTTCCCATAAACCCTACCATAGAGTCTGTAGACCCAAGGGCTGAGTCACCTCAGGCCAGACAACTACCAGGGAAGGAGTGCAGCCCCACCCATTAGCAGATAATTGGATTAAAGTTTTACTGAGCAAGGCCCTGCCCACCTGAGCAAGACTCAGTTTTTCCACCTCCAGTCCCTCCTATCAGGAAACTTACAGTCTCTTAGCTTCCTCCATCAGAGGGCAGACAGAAGAAGCAAGAAGAACCACAGTCCCACAGTGGCTTAAACAAAATCATATTACAGAAAGTTAATCAGGATGAAAAAGCAGAAAGTTATGTCCCAGAAGAAGGGACAAGATAAAACCCCAGAAAAATAATTAAATGAAGTGGAGATAGGCAACTTCTAGAAAAAGAATTCAGATAATGATAATGAAGGTGATCCAGGATCTCAGAAAAATAATGAAGAAGATGCAAGAAATGTTTACCAAAGACCCAGAAAAACTAAAGAACAGAGATGAATAATACAGTGAGAAGAATCAATAGCAGAATAGCTGAGGCAGAAGAACAGATGAGTGACCTGGAGGACAGAATGGTGGAAATCAGTGCTGCAGAACAGAATATAGAAAAAAGAATGAAAAGAAATGAAGACAGCCTAGGAGACCTCTGGGGCAACATTAAATGCCCCAACATTCACACTGTAGGGCCCCAGAAGGAGAAGAAAGAAAGGACCTGAGAAAATATTTGAAGAGATAATAGCTGAAAACTTCCCTACCATGAGAAAGGAAATTGTCAACCAAGTCCAGGCAGCACAGGGAGTCCAGGCAGGATAAACCCAAGGAGGAACACACCAAGACACATAGTAATCGAACTGACAAAAATTTAAAACAAAGATAAAATATTAAAAGCAGCAAGAGAATTCCCATCAGGCTATCAGCTGATTTCTCAACTGAAACTGTACAAGCCAGAAGGGAATGGCACAATATATTTAAAGTGATGAAAGGGAAGAACCTATAACCAGGAATACTTTACCCAGCAAGACTCTCCTTCAGATTTGATGAAGAAATCAAAAGTTTTCCAGACAAGCCAAAGTTAAGAGAATCCAGTACCACCAAACAAGCTTTACAACAAATGCTAAAGGAATTTCTCTAAGCAGGAAACACAAGAGAAGGAAAAGACCTACAGAAGATAAACCCAAAACAGTTAAGAAAATGGATCATATATATTGATAATTACCTTAAATATAAATGCACCAGCCAAAAGACATAGATTGGCTGGATGGATGAAAATATGTTCGTGTATGCACTTCCACTTACCACATCACTTTGCTTAACCCCCCAAATTGTATGTAATTATTTTATATTAGGTTAATCATGTTCCCATTATGGCTTGCAATTATAATTATCTTTTATTTTTTTCTGGATATTGATTGTGAAAACTAATAAACATCTTTTACTATTGTGATTATGTAACTATTATTCACTTAATACCATTGTATCATGATCAGTTAACAAAAAAATAACAGAACTCTATATCACCAAAATTACCATGTAATAGAAAAACCTGCAATCACTTTTTAAAATCCAGAGGCATATCTGAATTATCTAGGAATTTTTTGAAAAATGGAAGTGCCGAAGTATTGCTTTTTTCTTCACCAGAGCTCTAGATATGTTTCTGATGATCAGCCATGTTTAAAAACAACTGAATTATATGATGATCTTTTACTTTTATCTAGTTTGTTTCACTTTTTCTATGTCATATTCAGTGCTCCCATTTCATTTAGTTTATGTTTTTCAATTTCTCCATTTCTTTTTTTGTTGTTCTTTCTCAAGCCTTTATCAAATGTAGTATAAAAGCTTTTGCATATTATATATAAATAATATGCATAATATATATATTTTAGAAAACTTATGAATTTTTGCCTAACTAAAAAATGTATGACATTTTTATTCCACCTGTTTGACTTAGTATGAATAGAGTGCTAGATTTCTAATTTTTTAAAAAACATATGCAACAAGCAACAGAGGTTCACTGTATAGCACAGGGAAGTGTAGTCAATATCTTGTAATAACCTAGACCAACCTAGATAGCATATTCAAAAGCAGAGACATTACTTTGCCAACAAAGGTCCATCTAGTCAAGGCTATGGTTTTTCCTGTGGTCATGTATAGATGTGAGAGTTGGACTGTGAAGAAGGCTGAGCGCCGAAGAATTGATGCTTTTGAACTGTGGTGTTGGAGAAGACTCTTGAGAGTCCCTTGGACTGCAAGGAGATCCAACCAGTCCATTCTGAAGGAGATCAGCCCTGGGATTTCTTTGGAGGGAATGATGCTGAAGCTGAAACTCCAGTACTTTG
>NW_011494635.1:12831020-12845429 GCF_000754665.1 Bison bison bison
CCTCATGCAAAGAGTTGACTCATTGGAAAAGACTCTGATGCTGGGAGGGATTGGGGGCAGGAGGAGAAGGGGACGACAGAGGATGAGATGGCTGGATGGAATCACTGACTCGATGGATGTGAGTCTGAGTGAACTCCGGGAGTTGGTGATGGACAGGGAGGCCTGGCGTGCTGTGATTCATGGGGTCGCAAAGAGTCAGACACGACTGAGCGACTGAACTGAACTGATATTCACCTTGCTTGCACTTGAAACATTGTAAGTCAGCTATACTTCAATAAAATATAAATATTAAGAGAAAAACACAAATTAAAAAAAACATTTTGCTCTGTTGGCTTTAAGGCTTTTTTCTGCCACACGTGTCCACACCTATATATACACGTGTATTTACATATGTAATCCACCAAACTGGGATCACATTTTGTATACAATTTATATATTGCTTAATTTTTCCTGCATATGTTTATTAAAATTTAGAAGTTAATGAAAACAGCTTTTCATGACCAAATAATATTGTAACATATGACTCTATATAAGTATTTAATCATTATCTTCTTGTGACACATTAAGTTATTTCCAGTATTTTAGCATTATAAATATTATTACTTTAAAAGTTCAAGAGTTTTTAAAAATCTTTAAACTTCTTTTATTTCCCTTTCCACTTCCATGAAAATAAATACATTTTCTTGTATTTATTGATTATTGCCTTTATTTCAGTGAAGTACCTCTCTGTGAATACCTTTTTGTAAAGCGTTTTAGGTAGGATCACAAGCTTCTGGAATAGTACCAGATACATAGTAAGTACTAAATAAGTATTTGTGGTGTGATAAATTAATTAATTGCAAGGATATTAACCCTCGTCTATCATATTTGTTTTAAATGGGATCAAGCCTTATGAAAAAATTTTCCTCTATACATGTATTATACAAAATAATGTGATCATGGTTCTTAGTCTTTATAACCTAATTTTTTTTCATTCTTTTGTTTCCCCACAGTTCATCCATGAGCTCGGATTTCCCACATTACAACTTCAGGATGCCTAATATTGGATTCCAGAACCTGCCACTCAACATATATATTGTGGTTTTTGGCACTGCTGTATTTGTCTTCATCCTTAGTTTACTCTTCTGTTGCTACTTGATTAGGTAATCAATTTTCATTCTATGTTGCTTTAATATATGTTAAACAGTCAATAATAAATCAGCCTTCTGCCCTTAAAGTGTTTTAAACCTATGGTAATTAACAAATGTTCTAAAATTAAGGTGGGTCCATGATTCATTCATTCTCACAAATCCTCCACAACTAGCTCGTTCTCTTTAATATTATATTTATAGATATAATATTTATAAATTTTTACTAGTCACTAAGCCATGTCTGACTCTTTGCGACCCCCTGGATGGTAGCCTCCAAGGCTCCTCTGTCCATGGGACTTCCCAGGCAAGAATACCGGATTGGGTTGCCATTTCTTTCTCCAAAGGATCTTCTCAATGCAGGGATTGAACCCTCATCTCCTGCTTGGCAGACAGATTCTTTACCACTTCGATACATTTTAGGAATTAATATTTATTAGGTACTTACTGTGTGCCAGACCCTGTGCTGTGTGTGCACTGCAATTAAACAAGGTAACCTTATTATCTTTATTTTTCAGAAGTTAAATAATTTCCCTATAGTCACACAGATGAAAAATTGGTTAGACTTGGTACCCAAACCTAGTTGTGTCTGACCTTAGAGCATGTGCTCTTAACCACTGAAAAAATGAAAATAAATCATATTTATCAGGCTTCATTTCCAAAATAACCATTTCAGAATTTCATAATCACTCTCAAAGGACAGACTTGTACACTAAGGATATTCTAAAACTTTTCTATTAAAGTACAGTTGATTTACAATATTAAAACATTTTTGAGCCTGGAATTTTTTAATGAAGACGAGAACCTACTTTACTTTTCTTTTAGTAGCGGATGGCAAGCTGTTAGGTTGGCCAAAAAGTTATTTCAGGTTTGCCCGTAATTTGCTACAGAAAAAAAACAAACTTTTTGGCCCACCCAATACTTAAGAAAAACAAAATATTCCCCATTCTTACCTCCTTTTGAGCTTCCCTGGTGGCTCAGATGGTAAAGAATCTGCCTGCAATGCAGGAGACCCAGGTTCGATCCCTGGGTCGGGAAGATCCCCTAGAGAAGGGAATGGCTAAATAAGTCACAATTTATTATTACTAGAATGTTTTCTGGAAGAATAGCAAAAAGATATTTCTGTTAAATGCACCTGCCATAGCAAATGCAAGATAAAATAGTGCAATCTAAAATATTAGTTAAGGCTTCCCTGGTGGCTCAGTGATAATCCAGCCTTGTCCAGGAAGATCCCACATACCATGGAGCAACGAAGCCCATGAGCCACAACAGTTGAGCCTGTGCTCTAGAGCCTGGGAATTGCAACTGCTGAAGCCTGCACACTCTAGAGCCCATGCTCCACAACAACAGAAGCCACTGCAGTGAGAAGCCCACGCACTGCAATTTGAGAGTAGCCCCTGCTCACAACTAGAGAAAAGCCCGCACAACAACAAAAACCCAGCACAGCCAAAAATAAATAAATAAAATTTTAAAAATAATAATAAAAAAGAAGTTCAACAAACCACAGAAAAATGGGCTTTTGGCGGGAGAGTGTTTTCTTGTAAAATGGCTGACAATCCATGACTAAGAGCAAATATTACACACATGCATACATGCACACATATACACAGAGAGAGAAATGCATTTCTGTAAAAAGAGAATTTTGCTACATGGCATATCTAAAATATTTGAAAACTTACATCCTCACAAAAACCAACACACTGATGTTTGTAGAAAGAAGCTGTACCCATAATTACCAAAACTTAGAAGCAACCAAGATATTTTTCACTGAATGAATGAATTGTAGTGATCTAGATAATAGAATGTTATTCAGCTCTGAAAGTAAATGAGTTATATCTAGCATTGAAAAGACATAGAGGGATCTTAAACACATATTTCTAAGTGAAAGAAGCCAGTTTGAAAATGCTACATACTATATGATTCTAACTATATGACATACTGAAAAAGGCAAAACTATGGAGACAGTAAAAAGATCACTTGATGCCAGGAGCTAGGGAAGAGGGAGGGATGAACAGGTGGAGCAAAAGAATGTGTAGGTCAGTAAGACTATTTTATATGTTACTATAATGGTGGATTTCGTTTGCATGGTCTAGGACATCTTCATTTTGTTATCCATAAGGAGTATTTCTAGCATATCCAGTAAAAGCATGTATGTTTTATTTATTTATTAAAATTTTTAAATTTTATATTGGATATAGTTGGTTAGCAGTGTCATGTTCGTTTCAGGTGTACAGCACAGTGATTGTTATACATATATATCTATGCATGTAATTGCTATGACTTTGGTTATTTTGTTTTTCTGTAACAGAGTAAATCAGCTTTCTCTCTCTCTTTTTTTTTCTTATTCAGCTTATTCTGATTATTTCCATCATAATAAGAGTATGATTGGAGTAGTAAATAGCAACCCATGCTAGTATTCTTGTCTGGAAAATTCCACAGACCGAGGAGCCTGGTGGGTTACAGTCCATGGGATTGCAGAGTTGCACACAACTGAGCACACCAAGAGTACGATGGAGGACTGATAGTGCTTTGGGGATAGTATTTGCAATCAGGCACATGTTATGTTTAGCTTAAAACTAACAAGATTGGATATTAATAGATTTGTAGTAGTGATCATACTCTGTTCCTTAACAAATTGAGTCATTGTTAACTGAGTAATTCTTATTTGGGAAGCATCTCCGACTTTGCTGAATAACCGTTTGGTGAAGTAGTTATTACAGTTTCTCAGTAGCATTCCTTCTTTTTCTTCCATCTCATGCATGGATGTCTAGTTCAGTCCAGTGAGTTTCCCCGGGGTCTCAGATGGTAAAGAATCCGCCTGCAATGCCAGAGACCTGGGTTCAGTCCCTGGGTTGGGAAGATCTCCTGGAGGAGGGCATGGCAACCCACTCCAGCATTCTTACCTGGGGAATCCCCATGGACAGAGGAGCCTGGTAGGCTATAGTCCATGGGGTTGCAGAGTCAGACACGACTGAGTGACTAAGCACAGCATAGTGGTAGATACCTGTCATTGTGTATTTAAAAAAAAAAAAAAAAAGGATCTGATTTCTCAACAGAAACAGTGGGGGGAAAAAATAAAAGCATTGATATTCATTAAAAAAAAAAAAAAAAGAGGCTCACTTTCACCATTACCATTCAACATTGTACTAGAAGTTCTAGCCAGAAGATTTAGGCAAGACAAAGAAATAGAGGGTATTCAATTGGAAAGAAAGAAGTAAAACTATCTCTTTTTGAAGATGACCTGATTCTATATATAGACAATCCCATAGAATATATATACACACACACACACACACAAAAAAAAAATCTAGGAGTAACAGACAAGCAAACTTTGAGAATATAGAAGTAACACAAAAAAAATCAGTTATATTTCTTCTCACCAGCAAGGGACAATCTGAAAAGGAAATAGATGAAACATTTACAGTAGCATCCAAAAGAATTAAAATCCTAGGAATAAGTTTAACCAAGAAGGTGAAAGACTTACACACTGAGAACTATAAAATATTGCAGAAATAAAGAAAACCTAAATTAATGGAAAGATTTCAGGAACTGGAAGACTTAATATTATTAATATGGCAGTATTCCTCAAAGCAATCAACAGATTCAGTGCAAAGACTCAAAATTCTAATAACCTTTGATACAGAAATGGAAAAACTGATCCTCGGAGGTCTTAATGATCTGGATAACCACAATCATGTGATCACTCACCTAGAGCCAGACATCCTAGAGTGTGAAGTTAAGGGGGCCTTAGGAAATTTTACTGTGAACAAATACCAGACCACCTTACCTGCCTGCTGAGAAACGTGTATGCAGATCAAGAAGCAACAGTTAGAACCAGACATGGAACAACGGACTGGTTCAAAATTGGGAAAAGAGTACATCATAGCTGTATATTGTCACCATGCTTATTTAATTTTAACTTATATGCAGAGTACATCATGCGAAATGCTGGGCTGGATGAAGCACATGCTGGAATCAAGATTGCTAGAAGAAATATCAATAACCTCAGATATGCAGATGATACCACCCTTATAGCAAAAGGTGAAGAGGAACTAAAGAGCCTCTTGGTGAAGGTGAAAGAGGAGAGTGAAAAGGCTGGCTTAAAACTCAACATTCAAAAAACAAAGATCATGGCATCCATGATCACTTCATGGCAAACAGATGGAGAAACAGTGGAAACAGTGACAGACTTTATTTTCTCGGGCTCCAAAATCATTGCAGACTGTGACTGCAGTCATGAAATTAAAAGACATTTGTTCCTTGGAAGGAAAGTTCTGGCAAACCTAGATAGCATATTCAAAAGCAGAGACATTACTTTGCCAACAAAGGTCCATATAGTCAAAGCTATGGTTTTTCCAGAAGTCATGTATGGATATGAGAGTTGGACTATAAAGAAGGCTGAGTGCTGAAGAATTGATGCTTTTGAACTGTGGTGTTGGAGAAGACTCTTGAGAGTCCCTTGGACTGCAAGGAGATCCAACCAGTCCATCCTAAAGGAAATCAGTCCTGAATATTCATTGGAAGGACTCGTGCTGAAGCTGAAACTCCAATACTTGGGCCACCTGATGGGAAGAACTGACTCATTTGAAAAGACCCTGATGCTGGGAAGGATTGAAGGCAGGAGGAGAAGGGGATGACAGAGGATGAGATGGTTGGATGGCATCACCGACTTGATGGACATGAGTTTGAATAGCTCCAGGAGTTGGTGATGGACAGGGAAGCCCAGTGTGCTGCAGTCCATGGGGTCGCAGAGAGTCAGACACGACTGAGCTACTGAACTGAACCTTGGTGACTGCTTTTGATTGAGGTTCCCAGGGGTAATGACTGTATTACTGGTGTTATTTTACATTTAGTGTAGCATAATACTATTATTATGCGTATTTAATGGTGATTGTTCTATTAAAAATCTACTGTGGTGTCAGACATGAGGAAGACTTATTCTGATGTCTACCCTTAATTTTTTGTAAAACAGTTTCAACTAAGGAAGAATATTACCTATTTAGGCTTTCAAAATACATTATAACAATTTTTAACATATTATATTCTCCTTAATTTTAGAAAATAAAGAAAAATAAGATTTTTCTTAACAGCAAGAAGACAGCTGAATTTAAAAATAAGTAAAAGGGATTTCCCTGATGATCCAGTAGTTAAGAATCCACCTTGCAATGCAAGGGACACCAGTTCAACCCCTGGTCCAAGAAGATCCCATATGCTGCAGGGCAACTAAAGCCCATGCACCACAAATACTGAGCCCAAACACCACAACTACTGAAACCTGTGTGGCCTAGAGCCCATGCTCCCCAACAAGAGAAGCCACCACAACCCAGCACAGCCTAAATAAATGAACATTTTTAAAAACATACGTGAAGGGCTTAAATAGCCATTTCTCTAAAGAAGATATATAGACGGTCAACAAACACATGAAAAGATGTTCAACAGCATTGGTCATTACGGAAATGTAAGTTAAAATCACAACAAAATTCACAACAGGTAGATGCTATAGTCAAAAATATGGAAAATGATAAGTGTTGATAAGGATATGGAGAAATAGGAACACTCATACATTGCTGGTGGGAATGTAAAATGGTATAGTCACTGTGAAAAAGAGTTCATCAGGTCTTTGAAAGTTAAACATAGAATTCCCATAAGACCCAGAAATTTCATTCCTAGGTATATGCCCAAGACAAATGAAGAAGTATGTCCACAAGGAAGTTTGTATACTATGTTTATAGCATTATTCAAGAGAGCCAAAAGGTGTAAACAACCCAAATGCTCATCAGCAGATAAATGGGTAATCAAATTGTGGCATATACATACAGTGAAATATTATTCAGCCATAAAAAAGTAGCAGTGTACTGATACTTGCTACAACTAGAAAGAGGCTTGAAAACATTATACTAAATGAAAAGCCAGATACAGAAAGGTCATATGTTGTATGATTTATTTTATGTAATGTATCTATAATAGACAAATCCATAGAGACAGCAGGGAAGGTGGGATAGGGACCAACTACTTAATGAGTACCAGATATTTCTGATGAATAAATTTTTTTTAAGATTTATTTATTTATTTTATTTTTTGGCTGTGATGGGTCTTTGTTGCTGCACTCAGGCTTTCTCTAGTTGTGGCAAGTTGGGGCTACTCTTCACTGCAGTGTGCTAGCTTCTCATTACAGTGGCTTTTCTTGTTGTGGAGCATGGGCTCTAGACACACAAGCTTCAGTGGTTGCAGTGTGTGAGCTCAGTAGTTGCAGTTTTCTGGCTTAGTTCTTCCACAACCTGACTCTTCCTGAACCAGGGATTGAACTGGTGTCCTTGCATTGCAAAGCATATTCTTAACTACAGGACCACCAGGGAAGCCCGAAAAAGCGTTGAAATTAAAGTGAACTAGTTAAAAGACGCTTACTCCTTGGAAGGAAAGTTATGACCAACCTAGATAGCATATTCAAAAGCAGAGACATTACTTTGCCAACAAAGGTCTAGTCAAGGCTATGGTTTTTCCAGTGGTCATATATGGATGTGAGAGTTGGACTGTGAAAAAAGCTGAGCGCCAAAGAATTGATACTTTTGAACTGTGGTGTTGGAGAAGACTCTTGAGAGTCCCTTGGACTGCAAGGAGATCCAACCAGTCCATTCTAAAAGAGATCAGTCCTGGGTGTTCTTTGGAAGGAATGATGCTAAAGCTGAAACTCCAGTACTTTGGCCACCTCATGAGAAGAGTTGACTCATTGGAAAAGACTCTGATGCTGGGGGGGATTGGGGGCAGGAGGAAAAGGGGATGACAGAGGATGAGATGGCTGGATGGTATCACTGACTCAATGGACGTGAGTTTGAGTGAACTCCGGGAGTTGGTGATGGACAGGGAAGCCTGGCGTGCTGCGATTCATGGGGTCGCAAAGAGTCGGACACGACTGAGCGACTGAACTGAACTTAACTGAGTGGTTTCACAATGTTGTGACTATACTAAGTACTACTGGATTATATACTTTAAGATGGTTAATTGTGTGTTATATGAATACAAATAAAAGAATGATAGTATTTTTAACTGAGTCAAGAAAGAAATAGAAAGTATTAATAACTATATATCTAATAAGAAAAGCATTCCCACAAAGAAACTGCAAGCCAGGTAGCTTCACCAGTGAATTTCTCCATTTAAGGAAAAAATACTACTCTTATATGACTTTTCCAGAGAACAGAAGTGGAAGAAGTATTTCTTAACTCAAATAATGAGGCCAGATAATTTTTATTCCAAAGCCTGACAAGGACATTATAAGAATGAAAATTATAGACTAATCTCTCTCATGAACAAAATATTAGTAAATCAAATTCAGGGGTGTGCAAACTGGTGGTACATCACAACCAAATGGAGTTTTGTTCCAGAAATGAAGGTTGTTTTAACATCTGAAAATCAATCAATACAGTGTACCACATTAACAGTAAAAAGGAAAAGTATGATGGGAAAAAAAAGCACTTGACAAAAATTAATACCTATTCATGACTTTTTTTTAAATCTAAAACAAGGATACAGGGAACTTTGTTTATTTGAATAAATATATCTACAAAAAATTTAGAGAAAACATTGTATTTAATAGTAACTATTGATAAGGATGGGAGAAGGCGATGGCACCCCACTCCAGTACTCTTGCCTGGAAAATTCCATGGATGGAGGAGCCTGGTAGGCTGCAGTCCATGGGGTCACTAAGAGTCAGACACGACTAAGTGACTTCACTTTCCCTTTTCACTTTCATGCATTGGAGAAGGAAATGGCAACCCACTCCAGTGTTCTTGCCTGGAGAATCCCAGGGACGGGGGAGCCTGGTGGGCTGCCATCTATGGGGTCGCACAGAGTCGGACACAACTGAAGCGACTTAGCAGCAGCATTAATAAGGACATTCACTGTTGCCACTTTTATTTAATATTGTAGTCAAGGTCCTAGCCAGTGCAGGGGGAAAAAAGTAAAATAAAGAATAAAGAACAAAATCTGTGAAGGTGCTGTTACTATATGCAGACAAAATAATTGTGTATTTTAAAATCCAAAACTTCCACAGATAAGCTGTTTAGAATTAATAAGTGAACTTTGCAAGTCACTGGATACAGGATCAATGTACAAAAATTGAATTTTTTCTATGTAGTAGCAACAAAGAATTCGAATTTAAAAAATTTTAAATACCATTTACAGTAAATCAAAAATTATCAAATATCTCGGAATAAATTTAGTGAAGGATATGTAAGTGTTATACATAGAAATGTGTACAGAGAAAGAAGACCTAATAAATAGAGTATGCTATATTCATAGGTTGGAAATTCAATCTTACAAAGATGTCAGTTCTTCTCCCCAGTTAATCTAAAAATTAAACACAATCTCAGTCAAAATCCCAACAGGTTTTTTTGTGGAAATTGATGAGCTCATGAAATTTATATGAAAATGCAAAGGCCGCAAAATAACCAAAATAGTTAAGAAGAACAAAGCTTGAGGACTTACACTACCAGACTCCAAAATTTGTTACAAAGGTCCAGGACTGAAAA
Source organism: Bison bison bison (assembly GCF_000754665.1). NCBI lineage: Eukaryota > Metazoa > Chordata > Mammalia > Artiodactyla > Bovidae > Bison > Bison bison. The sequence continues at coordinate 12,840,673 of NW_011494635.1, forward strand.
CAGAGTGCTCTTCACCCAGCACCCAGATATTCTGTAGTAAAAGGAATCAAAGCTCTTTGAAAGAAGTCATTAACTCCACAACTGAGCATGGAAAGTAAAAGATGAGCTTGTAACATGTTTTGGTGCCAGTGAGCTAGAAAATGCATGGAAAAGGATGAGGATATGTTGAAAGTCCACAAGAGTCAATCTGAAGGAGGGCCTAAAAGCCTAAATCTGAGCAACAAAATAATGATCATATTAAATTATAACCTGTAGATTAACACAAATATCCATGAGTCCATGCTGATATAAACAAATGAGGGAAGAAGGGCATCTTTTCCTTACAGAATAATCCCAGTTAATGGACAAGGAATTAGGAAACCACGAAACCACCACTAGGCAAACAATACAGAATTGTTGCAAGCAGGATGTCTTGATGCTAAAATCAGTGGGCAAAATCTTGAGAAAAAGTAAATTTTCATAATTTCAACATCTCTCCCCCAACTATATTGATATTTGCAACTGGTATCGATCAGTTGCAAAGGGGAAAATAGTAATTTTACAATGGGGAGACCCAGTAGACACTGCCATAGCCAAGTGATACATCGGAATCCTGAAAAACAAGGAAAAATTAAGGAACTGTCACAGATTAGTAAAAGCTAAAGAGATGTAACTAGAGGCAAACTGGGATCCTGAATTGGATCACAAGATAAGAAAAAAATAAGAAATAAATATTAAAAATAAGAAAAAAAATATTAATGAAAAAACTGGTGAAATTCAAATAAATCTGTTTGGTTAATATTGCTACTGCTGCTGCTAAGTCGCTTCAGTCGTGTCCAACTCTGTGCAATCCCATAGATGGCAGCCCACCAGGCTCCCCCGTCCCTGGGATTCTCCAGGCAAGAACACTGGAGTGGGTTGCCATTTCCTTCTGCAATGCATGCAAGTGAAAAGTGAAAGTGAAGTTGCTCAGTCATGTCCGACTGCAGCCCACCAGGCTCCTCCATCCATGGGATTTTCCAGGCAAGAGTACTGGAGTAGGGTGCCATTGCCTTCTCCTTGGTTAATACTATATGAGTATTAATGTCAAAATATCAGTGTTAATTTCCTGCTTTTGATCATTGTACTACGGTTGTGTAAGATGTGAATATTGGAAAACTAGGGAGAGAAGTATCTGTGAACTCTGATATTTTTTGCAGCTTTCCTGTAAGTCCAAGATTATTTAAAAAAAAAAAAAAACCAGCATGGTATTGACACAAGGCGCATTAGTTTCCAAGGGTTTCTGTAACAAAGAACCACAAGCTAGATGGCTTAAAACAATAGAAATGTATTAATCTCTTGCAGTTCTAAAGGCTAGGAGTTCAAAATTAAGGTGCTGGCAGGGCCATGCTACCTCTGAAGGCTATGTGGGGAGGATCTTTCCTTGCCTCTTCCTAGTTCCTGGTGGTTATCAGCAATCCTTGATGTTTTTTGACTGGTAGGTGCCTCACTTCAGTTTCTGCCTTTGTCTTCACCTGGCCTTCTTCCCTGTGTATGTCCTCTCATCTTCCTCTAAGAACAACAGTCTTATTGGATTTATGGTCCACCTTCATCGTAATATGACCTCATTTTAACTAATACATAGTCTTCAAAAATTATATTTTCAATTAAGGTTACATTCTGAAGTAGCAGTTTTATATTAACTTTGAGGGGGCTCTGTTCAATCTAGTACACAAGAACTGACAAATAAACCAATGGGAGAGAACAGAAACTCTAGAAACAGAACCACATACTGGTCTGACTTAAACAGCAGATATATCATGGCAACACGGTGGGGAAGGATCTTTTCAATAAATGAGTCAAATGAAAATCTGCATGTAGGTAAAAAGAATCTTGACCTCTACCTCATGTCATACATACAAATTTCAGATGGATCATAAACCTAAATGTGATAGGTAAAATAAATTATTTTCACAGTACACACACGAGATTATCTTCATGATCTGGAGGTTGACAAAGATTTCTTTAACTGCACACAAAAAGAACTGATGTTATTGGAAAGAGGTGATAAACTGGTGCATGTGTGCTCAGTCATTGTCCAACTCTTTGTGACCCCATGGACTGCAGCCTGCCAGGCTCCTCTGTCCATGGGATTATCCAGGCAATAATACTGGAGTGGGTTGCTATTTCCTCCTCCAGGGGATCTTCCTGACTCAGAAGTTGAACCTGAGTCTCCTCCATCAGCAGGCAGATTCTTTACCACTGAGCCACCTGGGAAACCCAACTGGGCTTATTAAATTAAAAGCTGTTGTTCATCAAAAGATAACATTAAGAGAATGAAAAAAGCCATAGAGTAGGAGAAAATAATTGCAGTACCCAACAAAGGACTTGCATCTAAAATATTTAAAGAACTTCTACAAATCAATAAGGAAAAGACAGTCAACTCATTTTCTTAAATGGACAAAATATTTGAATAGGCATTTCATAAAAGAATATATCCAGGCAGCTCTCACCTTCTGAGTTGGCCCACACTCTGTCTGTGGAGTGTTTCTCTCTAAATAAACCCACTTCTTACCGATTACTTTCTCTCACTAAATCTTTCTGCAATGAGACTTTAAAGTCTTATTGTAATGAAGCAGAGCTTCATTACATCCAGAGATCAGGTGTGATCTTGAAACCAGGCAGGGCCCTTTGGGGTGCCCAAGGATGGAGGCCTTTCTGTCTCCCATTTCTTTTTTTTTAATTTATTTATTTTTTGGTTGAAGGATAACTGCTTTACAGAATTTTGTTGTCTGTCAAACATCAACATGAATCAGCCATAGGTATACATATGTCCCCTCCCTGTCTCCCGTTTCTTGTAGGCAAGACTTCAGTCTCCCATTACCTTCCCTGAGTTTCAAAGGGTGGATTAAAACAGTTGCTAATCAAAGAAGGAGCAGCAGCCAAGAAACCAGTGAGGCAAGATTAGAGGGACCAGAGAAGCCCATCAAGATTAGGAGACCTGTCACCTGAGATGAGATTAAGTGAAAGTCTCTGACTCTGTGACCCCATGGACTATACTGTCCATGGAATTCTTCAGGCCAGAATACTGGAGTGGGTAGCCATTCCCTTCTCCAGGGGATCTTCCCAACCCAGGGATAGAACCCAGGTCTCCCACGTTGCAGGTGGATTCTTTACCAGCTGAGCCACCAGGAAAGCCCAAGAATATTAGAGTGGGTAGCCTATCCCTTCTCCAGCAGATCTTCCCAATTCAGAAATCAAACCCAGGTCTCCTGCATTGCAGGATTATTGAGATTAAAGGAGTGCAAGCCCTGCTTACACCCTAATCTTGTCAGATACCACCTTTGAGCCCTTATAAAAACCCTCATCAAGTTCCCTGGGGTTGAGACACATAGTTTTTCGAGGCAGAAACCTGTCCTGTCTCCCTTTGCCTGACAAAACTTTAATAAAGCTATCCTTTTCTGCTTCACTGCCCTGCCTCAAAAAGAAGTATCCAATCAGGCAACAGGCATATGAAAGGGTTCTAAACATCATTTGGGAAATGCAAAATTAAAACCAAAATGAGAGGGTACTTCTCTGGCAGGCCAGTGGTTAGGACTTCACCCTCTAATGCAGGGGATGTGAGTTCAGTCCCTGGTCAGGGAGCTAAGATCCCACATGCCTTGTAGCCAAAACACCAAAACATAAAGCAGAAGCAGTATTCTAACAAATTCAATTAAGACTTTTTAAAAAAAAAGTCCACATCAAAAAAAAAACTTAAGAAAAAGAAAACCAAAATGAGATACCACTGAACACTCACCAGATTGGCCAAAAAGTTTTAAACTGACCTTACCAAGCTGTGGCAAAGATGTGGAACAACTAGAACTTTCATGTATACTACCTATCCACAGGCGTAAAACTTGTACAAGCACTTTGGAGCAGCAGTTCTACTCCTAGGTATATACTCAACAGAAATGAGTCTGTGTGTCCACCAAAAGACATGCAGAAGAATTTGTATAGCAGCTTTATTTGTAATAGCCCCAAACTGAAAGTAACCTAAATATTTGCCAACAGTGAAATGGATAGTTTCATATTTATTCATAAAATGGAACACTATGTCAGTCAAAAATAACAATTACTGCAGCAACATGGATGCATTTCTCAAGTAACTGTTGACTGACAGAAGTCAACACAGAAGAGTATACACCAAATGATCCATTTATGTGAAGGTCAAAAACAATCATAGTTAATCTACAATGATAAAAATTAGGAGTTTTAGGGGTGAATGTTGATTGGGAAGAATCACTTAAGGGATGCTGGAAATGTTCTATGCACTGATCTGGGTGATAGTTAAACTAGTGTGTATAATTATTTTTTAATATGTGTATTTTTGAGGCTTTTGTTCATTGTTAGATGTATATTATACTTCAATTTTTAATTAAGAAAAATGTGATAAATATTATAAATAGGAAAAGAATTGACACTTCATTAAAATATTTTAGATTTTGTTTTAATGAGATTGCACTTGATCTTATATGTTTGGATAATGTTCTATGGTTCACTGGTCACTTTCTCATAACATAGTAGTGGGTATGTCATTTGAGTGTATTCTAGAATAAAGATTCTAGATTTTAAACCATAAATGATACAAATTAATACCAAAAATAGGAAGTTTAAAATTTTTTTCAAAGTCTTATATGGAAATCTCAATATTGCATTGCTCATTTCTGTCTTTTAGGCTAAGACATCAAGCACACAAAGAATTTTGTGCCTACAAACAGGTGAGAGAGATTTACTTAAGACTGGCTTTCATCTTGTTT
>NW_011494635.1:12845529-12855338 GCF_000754665.1 Bison bison bison
TCTTGTTTTTCACCAAATAATGAGGGCTCAGATTTCCACACATATTTTGAACTGAGACTGGATTTTCTTGTGTTCATTTTAGCATTTTGCTTGTCAGTTTGCAGTACAATACACTTCACTTTAAGTATTCTTAAGTATTACTTGAAGTTATAGAAAGTTCAAATGATAAAACAATACAATTTAACAGGGAACTCTGGAGAACATTTTGCTAAAGGGAAATGCTGTAGCTTAAAATCCTAAAGTTACTATTATTCTAATGGAGTTCAGAGGTCCAGTAAATGAATTTTTTACCTTCCTCCTTGTTAAAATACATACTAGTTCCTTGGAGGTAACCAGGTGTATTATACTGATCTCATCTCCTCCCTTTTTACTTTAAATATTAGTTCACATCATACCACTGAGAAGTCCAGATACTTCTGTCATTGTTGTTAATTCCTTGCCCTTAGTACTGTCCCTTTGCTGATTTGCTCTTTAAGGTAATAAATTTAGCTTTTCTTGAAGGCCTGTAAAATTTTTTTTTCTTCCATGTGTCATCCATTAATATTTTACCACTGACACCAAAATTAAGGGCCTAGGTGTTCCTTAATTTTCTTTTGAAATTATTTTTGTCATCCTTAGTAGTTTGGGAGGGGGAAAGAAGTGGGGGCACAAACTTCAGTTTTTTGGGGTCTTTAATCTTGCTGATACTGATGTTACAGAACCATGTCATCATTTTAGAATTACATATCTTTTTGTCCATCTTTTGTCTGTGTTGCTTTGAAATCTGAGCTCATTGGTGAGTTCCTTGGATGTCCACACTGATATTCATAGGTAACCCCACTCTTCTCCATGGGTCCCGTGGGATTCATTTACAGAGATAAATGTCTTAGTTTTCTAATGGAATGAATCTGTTTGTCTCAATTTTGTCTCAAATTGTTTTTTGAGAAACCTTTATACTGTTTTCCATAGTTAGTGGCTGCACCAACTTACGTTCCCACCAACAGCACAGGAGAATTCCCTTTTTTTCCACACCCTCTCCAGCATTTGTTATTTGTAGATTCTTAATGCTGGCCTTTCTGACTGGTGTGAGGTGGCACTCACTGCGGTTTTGATTTGCATTTCTCTGATAATTAGTAATGTTGAGCATCTTTTCACATGACTGTTGGCCATCTGTATGTCTTCTTTGGAGAAATGTCTATTTAGGTCTTCTCCCCATTTTTCAATTGGGTTGTTTTTTGTTACTGAGTTGTAGGAGTTGTTTGTATATTTTGGAAATTAAGCCCTTTGCAGTCACATCATTTGTGACTGAAATGTCAATTGTGACACATATTTTCTCCAGTCTGTAGATGATCTTTTCATTTTGTTTATGGTTTCCTTTGGCCTTCCCAGGTGACTCAGTGGTAAAGAATCTACCTGCCAATGCAGGAGACGAAGGAGACATGGGTTTGATCCCTGGGTTGGGAAGATGCCCTGGAGGAGGAAATGGCAACTCACTCTAGTATTCTTAGGGGAGAATACCATGGACAGAGGAACCTGTTGGGCTGCTGTCCATGGGGTGGCAAAGAGTTGGACACAATTGAGCACACATGCATGCAGTCTCCATAAAGTTAGGTTAGGGACAGCACCTGGATGAATTTCAAGCCCATTTATATAACTCTAGATAGAGCTAAAGTTTTCTGAGGATAGTCATGTATAATAATAAGCAAAGCTTCAAAAATTAAGGTTGACCTTACCTTTCATTCTTTTATAAATTACCAGTCAGTCCCATGAGTCAAAACTATGTTTTACCAAATCTTGAGGCAAGCAGTCTCATTTACTTTCCCCCCATATTAGCAATTACTCCAGATTGCTGTGTATTAATGTTGTCTCCCAGAATTTAGTCTGTTCTCAAAGAGATTTTAAAATTGCTTTTAAGAATATTGCTCCATTGCTCAAGTTAAAAGAATATTGCTGAAATGTTCTGTCTCAAACTGTAAAAGAAATTCTCCCCAATACTGAATATGAGGTGATATGAGCTATATACACAAGAATATAAAAGAAAAATATTTGTGAGTAAAATGAGACATATTTCAAATTACAGATATAAATGGGCATAAAAGCATACGTTTTTGTCTTACAGGTTATATTAAAAGAAAAAGTAAAAGAACTGAATTTGCATGAGGTAAGTTGCCTATAAGTATTTTAATCTGTTCTTGATTATTTGGGGGCTTCCCAGGTGGCTCAGTGGTAAAGAATCCGCCTGCTAATACAGGAGACATGGAAGACTCATGTTTGATCCCTAGGTCAGAAGATCACCTGGAGTAGGAAACAGCAACCCACTCCAGTATTCTTACCTGGAAAATTCCATGGACTGAGGAGCCTGGTGGGCTACAGTCCATGGCGTTGCAAAGAGTCAGACATGACTGAGCACACACACCACCACTGAGTATATTCTAATATGCTTAAATGTCTTTATTTTCAGAAGCTGAAAAAAAAAATTAGGCTTATTTTGATCAGCTTAATAGAATATTTGAGGGTGAGGTCACATAAAAATCCATTTTGTAAAGACTTACAAGAGAGTAAAATAACTCATTTTTAATGGGCTTGTTGCCAACATAAGATATCATAGCAGCAGAGATGCTGCTTACTGTCCATACTATGTGAGTAGGAGACAAGTCTAAACAAGTTTTTCTACTCAAGGTGAATTTGCATTAATTTCACTCTTAAAAATGTTCCCAGAAGTTTTTTCTTACCAATGCCACAAAAAAGGCAGTGATTGCTTCATGACAGTGGGGATTTGGGGAGGTGAGATGGAAAGATGGAATGGGGCAGAACATACAAGGAGAAATAAGAACTCTTGCAGTTGTTACTTAGTGATGAAGTTGTGGGGTTGGAATATTCACTATGTTGTTATGCTATCTAAATTAAATACAAAAGTGTGTGTGTGTCCTGCTGTACACCTTAAGACAAATAATCTATAATAATTCTTGTTTATTTTATTCCTGTGTTGCCTCTGATTATAAATGTTCAGAATTTTTATTTTTAGAGCCCTATCTCTTCCACCCTTACTGAGTTTTTTAATTGGTATTTAAAGTAAGGACTTGAAAAGCTTCACATTATAATACCTATGTTTTATATAACCTAACTATGGTGAAGCTACATTGCCAATCCCTTCAAAGAGAGTTAATTTGTAAAAGTATTTGAATAATAATAAAAATAATGATTTGTGTTATTGTTGAACACTTTGAAGTCTCTGCTGGTTTTGGGGGCTTCCCTGTTGGCTCAGATGGTAAAAAGGAATCTGCCTGCAATGCAAGAGACCTGGGTTCAATTCCTGGACCAGAAAGATTATCTGGAAAAGGGAATGGCAACCCATTCCAGTATTCTTGCCTGGAGAATTCCATGGACAGAGGAGCCTGGCAGGCTACAGTCCATGGGGTCGCAAAGAGTTGGACACAACTGAGCAACACACACACACACACACTGCTTCTTTGCTCTTTCTGCATATATTTTATCAAAGAGTTGATATGGTTACATCATCCTCATTGCATAGTGGTGAGTATCCCCGCCTGTCATGCGGGAGACCAGGGTTCCCCATCCAGGAGGCAACACACCCTTTGGGCTTCCCTGGTAGCTCAGCTGATACAGAATTTGTACAGCATTTCAGACCTAATCATGGATTAAACTCAAGCATCAGTTACTGTTTGACTTTAAAATTTTTCCCAAAACAGTAATAGAAAGTGATCCTCTTCTGTTTGGGGTCATTTTGATGACCATAATTGAAAAGATCAAATTCTAACACACATTAACAATATTGAATAACCATGTTTGTCAGGAATAGAAATCTTCCTTATTGGTTTGACCCATTAGTTTAGCATCTTTATCCTGAAAAAGTACATTGTGGTGTATCATTTTGTGTCAGAATTGTTATCCCAGCTGCACCTATCAATTCCAGTTTCACTGTAACTAAGAAAACCTAACCTGGCTGTACAACTGTTTTCAGAGGCCGATCATATACTTTTCACAGTTCATTTGGTTCTTTTTGGATGCATTTCTTTGTGTGGAAACTATTTTCTGTCAGACTTCTTTGTGTTGTTTGAATCTGTGGATACAGAGGAACTAAAGATAACAAAGGAACCATGGATACAGAGGGCTGACTAGAAATTATACATGGATTTTTCAACTGCATGGAGGGTCAGTACGCATAGCCCCCTGCGTTATGTTCCAGGGTCAACTGTAATTTTAAAAGTTACTGAATAGATAAAACATATCAGACATTGTAATAAACCATGGAGACACAAAGAAACATAACTAATCTCTGCTTTTAAGACATTAACCATCTATTACAGAAGACTATAAATGAGAATCACACAAGAGTGTACAGAAGGGTGCCTTGTGTTATCTGAAGTAACAGTGAGAAGCTCTTCAGGGCTCCACTATTGCACAATTGCTTCTTCTTGGCTTTTGCTCCCCTAATGGAACGTTCCTGGGACCTTGCAGACTCAGCTGCCCAAACACCACCTACCCTTCCAACTTCTTAGACCACTCTACAGCTACAATTATTTATATCACTTTTTGTTTACATTGTTCTACCAGTCTAGGAGTCGAGCAACACTCAACATGTGAAACTAAGGAGATGATGTGTACATATTAAAATCATAAGAATATATTGCCCTTCTGTAAACAAAAAATACCTTCTTTTAAAACCCATAGTCTTCCTTGTTTACCTTTTCTTCCTCCATCTTTTAATAGAGACATAGATCCAGAGAAACAGATTTCTGAGAGAAAACAATAGGACAGTCATGTAAGTGGGATAATAAATTGCATCTAATGGAATCTTGGTATCAAGAGAAACAGAAAGGTGCCCTGGAAGCTGTGACACACTGGGGCAGGCATCAGATCAGATCAGATCAGATCAGTCGCTCAGTCGTGTCCGACTCTTTGCGACCCCATGAATCACAGCACGCCAGGCCTCCCTGTCCATCACCAACTCCCGGAGTTCACTCAGACTCACATCCATCGAGTCAGTGATGCCATCCAGCCATCTCATCCTCTGTCGTCCCCTTTTCCTCCTGCCCCCAATCCCCCCCAGCATCAGAGTCTTTTCCAATGAGTCAACTCTTCGCATGAAGTGGCCAAAGTACTGGAGTTTCAGCTTTAGTATCATTCCTTCCAAAGAAATCCCAGGGCTGATCTCCTTCAGAATGGACTGGTTGGATCTCCTTGCAGTCCAAGGGACTCTCAAGAGTCTTCTCCAACACCACAGTTCAAAAGCATCAATTCTTCGGCGCTCAGCCTTCTTCACAGTCCAACTCTCACATCCATACATGACTACAGGAAAAACCATAGCCCTGACTAGACAAACCTTGGGCAGACAAGGTCTTGTGTTAAAGAAATCGTCAGCACTCAGCTCCAGGGGAATAGAGGCCAGCTATCGCCAGATCTGAGTTTTGTTTTGTTTTAAGAAAAGCCCGAGAGCCTTGTCATTTGCATTTAGTCTTTGATTTGTTCACCACAGTATCCCCAGCTCTGGTTATGGTGAGTGGTTGCTTTCTCCATTAAATCTTTTTTGCACCTTTATCAAAAATCAAAGGGCCATATTTTTATGAGTCTATTTCTGGATTCTGTTCTATTTATTTTTGTGCCTGTTTCCTTCACCAGTACCACAGTTTTGATTATTGTACCTTTATAGCAAGTCTTAAAATCAGGTGTATGATTCCTCCAACTTTAGTTTTTTTTCCAAAACTGTTTTAGCTGGTCTAGTTCCTTTGCTCTTTCATGTAAACTGTAGTAGCAACTTGTCTATAACTACACACACAGAGAGACACAAACATCCTGCTTTTTTATTATTATTTGCATTAAATATGTAAATCAGTTAGGGGGAAATTGGCATCTTTACCATGTTGAGTCATCTAATCTGTAAACACATTATGTCTATTTATATTTGAAGTAGTGTTTTTATAAACAGCATATAGTTATGTTTTTTAGTCCACCCTGCCAATCTGTCTTTTAATTGATATGCTTAGACTATTTATGTTTAATGCAATTATTGCTATGTTTGGACTTAGGTCAACTCTTATTTATCATCTGCTTTTCCCTCTCTTATTTATTCCTTTGTTTCCCTTTCCTACCTTCTTTTGGGTCATTTAAACATTCATAAAATCATATTATGATTTTATCTTTTTGTATAATTTTTTAGTGGTTGCTTAGGGATTACAAAATAAATGCCTAGAATCAATTTTTTAGCACTTCAGTTGGAATGTAGAAACCTTCCCACCATATAGATCCCTTTACTTTCACCCCTATATATATAGTAAGTATATAGCATCTATATACATTGAAAATTCCATCAGTGTTGTATTTTTTACTTTCAACCATTAGATATATTTTAAAGAATTCTGGAGGGGAAAAATAGTTTGTTGTTCCAAGTTTCCTTCTTATGTAATTTTCCTTCTATCTGGTGAATCTCGTTTAGCAATTCTTTTAGAGTAGATCTGCTGGCTATGAATTCTGTTACTTTGCTTTCAGCTGAGAATGTCTTTATTTCATCTTTATCCCTAGGTTGACGTTTCTTTTCCTTCAGCGCTTTTAAAATGTTGTGCCGCTTCCTTCTGAACTCTGTGGTGTCTGATGAGAAAAACGTAGTCATTCAAATCATTGATCTCCTGTCAATAATGTGTCCTTTTTCTCTGGCTACTTTCAAGATTTTTTTCTTTGCCTTTTGTTTTCAGCATTTTGATTATGATTTGTCTCAGCATGGATTTCTTAGGATTTTTCCTGTTTGGAGTTTACTCAGCTTCATAAATATGTAGATTTGTCTTTCACCAAGCTTTGTAGCTATTATTTCTTAAAATATTTTTTCTGTATTGTACTCTTTCTATCCTGCCACTCTCCCAGAGCAAGCCTCATCCACCTTCTGTGGCCACATGAGCCAATCAGAACGTTAGGCCTGTATCTACACAGTACAATACAGTGATACAGACATCCACGTAGCTTCCAAATTTGAGCACGTTTGGGTCCATCGCCTTTTCTGTTAGGGTGATACTGCAGAAAGGAAAGGAGAATCTGCTCCTTCCTGCATCTCAGCAGCTAGGATCCTAGGTGCACAAGGACCAGGAAAACTCCTGGGTCAGGCAGAGAGTGAATGAGGAGTCATGTGGCAAACACGCTATGGCCTTGCTCTACCCTAGTTTCCACAGGAAGAGACTCTAGGAAGGTAACCCCTTGAAGTCGCCCCTTGTGTAAAATGAAGTTAAAAACATCTTTTCCAGACTTCCCTGGTGGTCCAATGGTTAAGAATCTGCCTGCCAGCCGAGTTCTTTACCACTAGCGCCACCTTTAACATCTATATACATATACATACACATATATATAAAAAATTGAATCACTTTGCTGTATACCTGAAACACTGCAAATCAACTATATTTCAATTTAAAAAGTTAACATTAAAAAATATTTTAGGGACTTCCATGGTGGTCCAGTGGCTAAGACTCCATGCTCCCAATGCAGGGGGTTCAGTCCCTCTTGAGGGAACTAGATCCCACAGGTCACAATTAAGACCTGGTACAGCCAAATAATAAAATAAATATTTTTTAATTAAAAAGAAAAGAATCTGCTGTCAATGCAGGGGACACAGTTTGATCCCTGGTCCAAGAAGATCCCACATGCCACAGGGCAACTCAGCCCATGCAGCACCACTACTGAGCCCAAGTGCCACAACTGCTGAACCCAGAGCGCCTAGAGCCCATGGTCTACAACAAGAGAAGCCACGGCAATGACAAGTCTGCACACCACAACTAGAGTAGCCCTCTCACTGCAACTAGAGAAAGCCCCTGGGCAGCAACAAAGATCCAGCACAGCCAAAAATAAATGAAATAAAAAAAATTTTTTTAAGAATATCTTTTCCTTCTCACTTCCCTACAAGCCCACTCCTTTCCCTTTGGTCCAGTGAGGAGGTGACTCTGTTGCTACAAGTTTTACCACATCCCTTTCTTATGTGGGAGGAGATTTTAAACCCACTCATCTTTCTGAGATTACTGATCAATCTTCTTATAAATCACATTACTGAAATTTATTTTTAAATTATAAGTACTTAGAACCCAACTGAGGTTTGTCCCAAGTTTACATTGTAAAAAATTGTTTAAAAAAAAAAAAGCCCAAAGCATGTATAGGGAACTGACAATATTTAGGACCCTAGAGACTGAGTGAGCAGAGTATAGTCCCTCCCTTCCCTCAAAGAGGGAGAGAAAGTCATAAGCCAATGAGGCTAGGACAGTAATGGGCTGAGCACACGAATACATGAAGGCCATGGCAGGGACTGCCCATTGTACTTCAGTCTGGAGCAAGAAAGTCAGATCTCTTCTGAGCAGCACAGCCATGTTTAGGTTGCTTTCATAGCTTTCAAAGATTCCAACATTAAATGACACCTCTGAATTGGGAATGCTGCCTTTGCAAATATATGATTATCCTTGTAACTATTCAAGGAAAAGTGTAATAATTATTGTCCACTACCACCATCAAAGAATGATTGTCTATTTAAAAGAAAACCATTTTGGCTAAATGACATCAGCTGTGGGTCATTTGCATTGCATGATGTTGTCTTCCCCATGTGATTCTCCATCCCTAGCTCACATTTGAGGTACATTTACAGGTTGTGTCAGCCCGTTGGGAAATGTCAAATCCTTCCTTCTTGGGCATTTTAGGGATCATATACTCTGTGAGTACTAGAAAATTAGTCTTCTTCCCAGTGTGCTATGGTCCCTAAAAGCCATTTTCCCTTCAAGTTTGTTTTATTTATGGGTATAATGTCAAAGTTAAAAAAAAAATGGAATCATGTATTCCAGGTGGTAAGATTACCAAGATGTCTGTTTCTTCATATAATTTATCTCAGGAGCAAGGGAACTCACACTATTAAAAAATTAGGTTAGGTAGCTGCTGCTGCTAAGTCGCTTCAGTCGTGTCCAACTCTCTGCGACCCCATAGACGGCCTCCTACCAGGCTCCCCTGTCCCTGGGATTCTCCAGGCAAGAACACTGGAGTGGGTTGCCATTTCCTTCTCCAATGCATGAGAGTGAAAAGTGAAAGGGAAGTCGCTCAGTCGTGTCCGACTCTTGGCGACCTCATGGACTATAGCCCACCAGGATCCTCTGTCCATGGAATTTTCCAGGCAAGAGTACTGGAGTGGGGTGCCATTGCCTTCTCTGAAGGTTAGTTAGGGTAAGTGTTATTCCTTGTTTTGCTTTTTATAGCAGTTGAGGTTTAAAAAAGTTGAGGAGAATGGACATATCCTCCAACTTCTGAGTGTGGAGAAAAATAGATGGCCCTTTATCTTTTTTAGTCTGGAGCCTTCACGTTATGATGCCCCTGTTGTACCCACAAACGTGAAGCTTCTGCTGTTCCCCAAGCTGCAAAAATTACTCTGAAATGCCAGCTCCCTTCTATTCTCTGAAGAGCTGTCAGTTAACTTGCTATTGACTAGCGGATTTTTGCCGAAACTAATGCCTGTGGCTGGTGATTTGTATTTTCGCTGGCCAAAAATCAGTTCTGTTGCCTCACTAACACTTTGCAGGTTATTACATTCAATAGTTACACCTGACACACCTGTGAAGTCTTCTCCAGCACCACGGGCTTCATTTTCACTTTCCTTATCAGAATCAATCACTAAGGTCTTTTGTCATTTTTGTTGGTCTAATAAGAGAAGCGAAAAGCAAAGGAGAAAAGGAAAGATATAAGCATCTGAATGCAGAGTTCCAAAGAATAGCAAGGAGAGATAAGAAAGCCTTCCTCAGTGATGAATGCAAAGAAATAGAGGAAAACAACAGAATGGGAAAGACTAGACATCTCTTCAAGAA
>NW_011494635.1:12855489-12856826 GCF_000754665.1 Bison bison bison
AGAAGAATTAAGAAGAGGTAGGCAAGAATACACAGAAGAACTATACAAAAAAGATCTTCATGACCAAGATAATCACGATGGTGAGATCACTCACCTATAGCCAGACATCCTGGAATGTGAAGTCAAGTGGGCCTTAGAAAGCATCACTACGAACAAAGCTAGTGGAGGTGATGGCATTCCAGTTGAGCTATTTCAAATCCTGAAAGATGATGCTGTGAAAGTGCTGCACTCAATATGCCAGCAAATGTGGAAAACTCAGCAGTGGCCACAGGACTGGAAAGTGTCAGTTTTCATTCCAATCCCAAAGAAAGGCAATGCCAAAGAATGCTCAAACTACCGCACAACTGCACTCATCTCACACGCTAGTAAAGTAATGCTTAAAATTCTCCAAGCCAGGCTTTAGCAATACGTGAACGTTCAAGCTGGTTTTAGAAAAGGCAGAGGAACCAGAGATCAAATTGCCAACATCCGCTGGATCATGGAAAAAGCAAGAGAGTTCCAGAAAAGCATCTATTTCTGCTTTATTGACTATGCCAAAGCCTTTGACTGTGTGGATCACAATAAACTGTGGAAAATTCTGAAAGAGATGGGGATATCAGACCACGTGACCTGCCTCTTGAGAAACCTCTATGCAGGTCAGGAAGCAACAGTTAGAACTGGACATGGAACGACAGATTGGTTCTAAATAGGAAAAGGAGTATGTCAAGGCTGTATATTGTCACCCTGCTTATTTAACTTCTATGCAGAGTACATCATGAGAAACGCTGGACTGGAAGAAGCACAAGCTGGAATCAAGATTGCTGGGAGAAATATCAATAACCTCAGATATGCAGATGACACCACCCTTATGGCAGAAAGTGAAGAGGAACTAAAAAGCCTCTTGATGAAAGTGAAAGAGGAGAGTGAAAAAGTTGGCTTAAAACTCAACATTCAGAAAACAAAGATATAGCATCTGGTCCCATCACTTCATGGGAAATAGATGGGGAAACAGTATCAGACTTTATTTTTTGGGGCTCCAAAATCACTGCAGATAGTGACTGCAGCCATGAAATTAAAATATGCTTACTTCTTGGAAGGAAAGTTATGACCAACCTAGATAGCATATTGAAAAGCAGAGACATTACTTTGCCAACAAAGGTCCATCTAGTCAAGGCTATGGTTTTTCCAGTGGTCATGTATGGATGTGAGAGTTGGACTGTGAAAAAGCTGAGCACCGAAGAATTGATGCTTTTGAACTGTGGTGCTGGAGAAGACTCTTGAGAGTCCTTTGGACTGCAAGGAGATCCAACCAGTCCATTCTAAAGGAGATCGGTCCTGGGTGTTCTTTGGAAGGACTG
>NW_011494635.1:12856926-12878896 GCF_000754665.1 Bison bison bison
TCTGAGTGAACTCCAGGACAGGTGATGGACAGGGAGGCCTGGCGTGCTGCGATTCATGGGGTCGCAAAGAGTCGGACACAACTGAGTGACTGAACTGAACTGAACTGAATATTCATATCTGAATTAGAAGTGTATTCTGAAAAATCATCTTCTGATGCACTAGTATATATGTTGCACAGACAAGAGAGAAAGTATCTGCATAAAATTTACCGGAAAATTCTTATTTACTCAAAATTTCACAATGTGTCATTTTTGAAAATTTTACAGTAATAAACTTGCATTTATAACATACACAAAGTTGGAAGAAAAATCCAACAGAGCAAAATGTGAATGATCATGACAATCATAAGTTGTATAATGACGCCTTGATCAATTTTAAACTCTTAACAACTTCACATGGTAATGTTAATTGTATCACTCTCAAAAAATATATTAATACGTCTCTGGTCAATAATGTTCAGGTAACAAACGATGAATTAATATATCTCTAGTCAACAATGTGTTAAGGACCTTTCTGCCTTTTATCATGCAAAACAAATGGCCTCAAGTATCTATGCAGTGACCAATCAGTAAATGTATGACCTAGCCCAGTTTCTAACAGGGCTGATAGGATCTATTCTTTGACTTTGAAAAATGAAGAGTCATTTCCTGTCTCATTCTGTAAGGCCAGTATCATCTTGATATCCGGACCAGTCAGTGATATCATAAAAAAGAAAAAACTCCAAATCAATATCACTTATCAATATAGTTGTAAAAATCTTCAACAAACACTAGCAAACCAAAATCAGCAGCATATAAAAAGGATTATAATTTGTCCCAGGAATACAGAGTTGGTTGAACAAAGGAAAATCAGTCAATGTAATACACCCAGTTGATAGAATAAAGGGGTAGGGAGAACACATGACCACCTGAATAGATGTAGAAAAAGCATTTGACAAAATTCAACATTCTTTTATGATAAAAATACTCAATAAACTAGAAGCAGAAGGGAACTTCTGCAACTTGATCAAGGTTTCTATGAAAAACCCACAACTAACATCATACTTATTGAAAGACTAGAAGCTTTTCTTCCTAAGAGGAAATTAGACAAGGATGCCTACTCTAATTGCTTTTATTTAACATTGTACTGGAGGGGTCAAGCCAGAGCAGTTGAGCAGGAAAAAGTAGTAAAAGGCATCCAGATTGCAAACTAAGAAGTAAAACTGTATTTGTAGATATGATTTTGTAGCCACAGGAACCCCAAAAGAATCCACCAAAAATCAAGAGATAAATGAGTTCAGAAATTTTTCAGAATAAAGATCAATATACAAGATCAGCTTTGTAGTGGCAATGAACAATCTGAATGAAATGAAGAAAACAATTCCAATTACAATGGCACCAAAAAGGGTAAGATTCCTGGGAATAAATTTGACAAAAGAAAGATGCTCAGACTTGTACACTGAAAACTATAAAACATCACTGAAAGACATTAAAGAAGACATAAATGAATGGAAAGACATCCTGTATTCATGATTTGGAAGACCTACTGTTTTGGGTTTGTTTGTTTTTTTCTGTGCTTGATGTCTGCTGCAGGTTTTTTCTAGCTGTGGCTACTCTCTGGTTACAGTGCACAGGCATCTAATTGCAATGGATTCCCTTGTGGCAGAGCACGGGCTCCAGGGTGCTCAAATTGTGGTGCACAGGCTTAGTTGCCCTGTGGTATGTGGAGTCTTCTCAGACCAGGGATCAAACCTGTGTCCATTGGCAAGTGGATTCTTAACCACTGGATCACCAGGGAAGTCCTTACTATTATTAAATACAGCAGTATTCCCCCAAAATATTTACAAAATCAGCACAACTCCTATCAAAACTACAGCTGCCCTTTTTTTATAGAAATAAACAAGCAGAACTTAAAATTCACATGGAACTATAACAGTCCCAAATGGCCAAATACAATCTCAAAAAGGAAGAGAACTGGAGGATTCACACTTCCCAATATCAGAACTTACCACAAAGCTACAGTATTTAAGACAGTGTGATACAAGCACATGGATAGACATAAAAATCAATGGAATAGAATTGAGAGTTCAGAAATAAACCAATACATTTATGGTCAATTGATTTTCAACAAGGATGCCAAGACATTCAATAGGAAAAGAACCATCTATTCAACAAATGGTGCTGTAGATTGGTTCAAGGTGGTGGAGCAGAAGGACATGTGCTCATCTCCTCCTGCAAGAGCAGAATCACAACTAGCTGTTGAACAGCCATCTACAGGAGGATGCAGGAACCCACCAAAAATAGATACCCCATGTCCAAAGACAAAGGAGAAGCTGCAACAAGATGGTAAGGAGAGCTGCAGTCACCATAAAATCAAATCCCATACTCGTGGGGTGAGTGACTCACAAACTGGAGGACAGTAATACCAAAGAAGTTCTCCTACTGTTATAAAGGTTCTGAGACCCATGCCAGGCTTCCCAGCCTGGGTATCTGGCAAAGGGACTAGGAATCCTCATAGAAACTGACCTTGAAGGCCAGTGGAATTTGACTATAGAACTTCCACAAAACTGGGGGAAACAGAGACTCCACTCTTGAAGGGTACAAACAAAATCTTGTGTGTGCCAAGACCCAGGGGAAAGGAACGGTCACCTCACAGAAGACTACCTGCTTAGTGCTGGAGGATGTCCTGTGGGTTGGCCATGGCTCACTGCAGGGATGGGGGCACTGGCAGCTGCAGTCCAAGGAGGTGCCCCTTGGCACATGAGCCCTCTTGGAGTTCACCATTAACCCTAGCTTATAGACTCCAGGACTGGGTCACCTCAGTCCAAAAAACTGCCAGGGAGGGAGTGCAGCCTCACCCATCAGCAGACAATCAGATTAAAGTTTTACTGAGCACAGCCCTGCCCACCAGAACAAGACCCAGTTTTTCCCACCTCTCCTCCCTCCCATCAGGAAGCCTATACAAGCCTCTTAACTTCATCCACCAGATGACAGACAGAATAAGGAAAGACTACAATCCCATAGCCACCAAAACGAAAACCACATCACAGAAAGTTAATCAAAATGAAAAGGCAGAGATTATGTCCCAGATGAAGGGACAAGATAAAAGCCCAGAAAAAAACAACTAAATGAAATGGAGGTAGGCAATCTTCTAGAAAAAGAATTCAGAATGATAGTTAGACAATCCACAATCTCAGAAAAAGAATGGAAAAGATCCAAGAAATGTTTACCAAAGACCTACAAGAACTACAGAATAAACAGAGATGAACAATACACTAGAAGGATCAACAGAATAACTGAGCAGAAGAATGGATAAGTGACCTGGAAGACTGAATGGTGGAAATCACAGCCACAAAGCAGAACATAGAGAAAAAAAAATGAAGACAGCCTAAGAGACCTCTGGGACAACATTAAATGCACCAGTGTTAGCATTATAGAAGTCCCAGAAGGAGAAGACAGAGAAGACTCAAGAAAATATTTGAAGAGCTAATAGCTGAAAACTTCCCTAACATGGAAAAGGAAATAGTCAACCAAGTGCAGGAAGCACAGAGAGTCCCAGGAAGGATAAACCCAAGGAGGAACACACTGAGACACACAGTAATCAAACTGACAAAAATTAAAGACAAAATATTAAAAGCAACAAGGGAAAAACAACAAATAGCATACAAGAGAACTCACATGAGGCTATCCGCTGGTTTCTCAACAGAAACTCTGTGCCAGAAGGGAAGGGCACAGTGTGTTTAAAGTGATGAGAGGGAGGAGCCTACAACCAAGAAGACTCATTCAGATTTGATGGAGAAATCAGAAGCTTAACAGACAAGTGAAAGTTAAGAGAACTCAGCACCATCAAACCAGCTTTTCAACTAATGCTAAAGGAACTTCTCTAGGCAAGAAACACAAGAAAAGGAAAAGACCTACAAAAAACAAAACAGTTAAGAAAATGGTAATAGGATCATACATATTGATAATGACCTTAACTGTAAATGGATTAAACGTGCCAACCACAGAACATAGACTTGCTGGATGGATTAAAACATATGCATGTCATAAGCACTTCCAGTTACCACATCACTCTACTTAATCCCCTAAATTGTATGTAATTATTTTATATTGTTAGGTTAGTCATGTTTCCATTATGGCCTGCAACTGTAATTATCTTTTATTTTTGTTTGGATATTGATTGTGAAAACTAATAAACATCTTTTACTGTTGTGATTATGTAACTGTTGTTCACTTAGTACCATTAAATCATGATTGGTCAAAATAAATAATAGAACTCTGTATCACCAAAATTACCATATAATAGAAAAACCTGTAATCACTTTTTAAAATCCAGATGCATATTACTTGGAATTTTTTGAAAAATACAAATACCCAGGTATTGTTTTTTTCTCCAAAGCTCTGGATGTGACTCCAGTGAATAGCTATCTTTAAAAACAACTGGATTATATGATGATCTTTTACTTTTATCTAGTTTGTTTCATTTCTCTATTTCATATTCAGTATTGCCATTTCATTTAGTTTATGTTTTCCAATTTCTCCTCTGTTCTTTCTTAATATCTAGTATAGTAAGAAAGCTTTTGTGTGTATGTGTATATATATATATATATATACACACACAGTATATATAATACATACATTTTAAGAAACTTAGGATCCTGTTTTGTTTTTTTTTTTTAGGATCCTATTTTTGCCTAGCTAAAAATTTTATGACATTTTGGTTTCACTTGTTTGACTAAGTATGAGTAGAATGCTAGATTTCTAATTTATATTCACTCAAAACTTTGATATAGTTCCACTTAGTATTACTGCTAAAAGTCTAGAAAGCTTATTATCTTCGTGATTTTTTTTTTAATGTGAATGAGGCTTGAAACTTCTAATCCAATTCTGAGAATATAAAAAAATACTATGTTGTAAAAAAAAACAACAAGAAACTAACATGTGATACAGTATTATTAACTACAGATTTTGTTCAGATTTCACCAAATTTTACGCTCATGTCCATTATCTGTTTTCATACCTTATTTAAAATTCCACATTATATTTAGTTGCATTGAGCAGCTTCAGCTTCATGCAACAAATTCTGATAAATTCTTTTCATTTTTATTCTACTACAAATATTTTTCTAATTTTCCTTGTTATGGCTTCTTAGATACACCCATCATTTAAAAGTGGACATTTACTTTCCGAATAACATGGGATTTTGTTTAAAGTATTTTTAATATTAATTTCTCATTTTGATACTAATTTCTCATTTAAATGTTTTCTTCTCTGCAATCGCCCTCTGTTTTTTTTAGTCTTTTAACTTCATTGAAGCTTTCAATGGCTAAGTCAAAGGTCTCTCTTGGTAAATGTCACATTGCACTTGAAAATATGTGGGTTATTTTCGAGTACCTTTTGATTTTGATTTCTAACATAATTCTACAGTGATAAGAGAACAGACTGTATGATTTCAATACCTTTAGACCATGAAACTTTTGCACCTTGTTATGTGTCTCTGGATATGTTCCAGTGTCTCCTAGTTTATAGTCTATGGGAACTGGAATAGAATTTGTATCCTGTTGTGTGAAAATTATATAAATCTTAATCATGTTGAATTGGTTCATAAGGCTTTTCAGGTCTACTACATCCTTCTACTTTTCTGTCTTTTCATTCTATTAATTTTTTAGTGTTTGATATTGAAACTCCAATTAAAATCTTAATTTGTCTACTTAAAAAGTAATTATAATATATAGTAGAACTATATGTAACTTTGTGTTTTCCAAGTCTCCTGTAAATGTGTTGCCTTACTCCCATAATTTGAAAAAGTGGGGAGAACAAATGGTCCTGGGATAACTAGATACCCACACACAAAAGAATGAAATTGGTCATCATATATAACTCTGTGCTCAACTTGCTAATATTTACTCATGTGCAGAGTATTTTTCTTTCCTTGGAAATGAAAATAAGTCAAAGGATGTTGACTGGATTATATTGATTTGATTATATTATTCTTACTACAGTCAAATAAAAGTTTTTAAAATAATAACTTAGAAGTCATATTGGGGGTTTTAACTATAAAAGTTTTTGCAAAAGAAAAAAAAGAATGAAACTGGAGCCCTCCTTCACAGCATACACAAAATAACTCAAAAATGAATCAAAGACCTAAATGTAACAACTAAAATAACCAAACTCTTAGAAGTAAACATAAATATCTATCTTCATGGCTTTGGATTAGACAGTGGTTTCTTAGGTATGACACCTAAAGCACAAGCAGTCAAAGAAAAACCTAGATAAATTGAACTTCATCAAAACTTAAAACTTTTGTGCTTCAAAGAACATTATCAAGAAAGTAAAGAGACAAATCACAGGAAGGAAATATTTGCAAATCTTTTATCTGAAAAGTTTGGTATTTAGCATATATAAATAACTTCTACAACTCAATAATAAAAAGCCTACAAAATAAAAAGATCTGGGACTTTCCTGGTGGTTCAGTGGTTAAGAATATAAGTGCTACTGAGGTTCAAGAGGGAGGGGATATATGTACACCTATGGCTGATTCATGTTGACGAATGGCACAAACCAGCACAGCATTGTAAAGCAATTATCCTCTGATTAAACATTTTTTTTAATATTAAAAAAAAAAAGAATCCACCTGCCAATGCAGAGGATGTGGGTTCAATCCCTGGTTCCAGGACGATTCCACATGCTGCAGGGCAACTAAGCCCATGTACCGCAACTACAGGAGCCTGTGCTTTCTAGGGCCCATGTGCTGCCGCTACTGAAGCTCACACGCCTAAAGCCTGTGCTTTGCAACATGAGAAGCCAGCACAATGAGAAGCCTATGCATCCCAACAAAGAGTAGCTCCCACTTGCCATACCTAGGAAAAGCCTATGTTCAGCAACAAAAACCCAGCACAGCCATTCATTTACTCATTAATTAAAAATTAAAAAGATTTGCAAACACTTTATCCCAGTATTTTTATCCTAACAGATCTTTCGTAGAACAAAAGTTTTTAAATTTGATGAAGTCCACTTTACCATTTTTTTTTTGGTTGCTTTAGAGATCCTATCATATTTCTGGTGCCTCTGGATGTCCAGTTGCTCCAACACCGTTTGCCGAAAGGCCATCCTTCTGCCATAGAAAACTCTTTTGAACCCTTGTCAAAATCAGCTGGCTATCTGATAAAGGATTTGTGTCTAGAATATATAAAAAACTCATACAACTCAAAAAGAAAAAGAAAAATTACCCAACTAAAAAATTGCCAAGAATCTGAAAAGACATTTCTCCAAAGAAGGTGTATGAATGGTCAATAAACACATCGTTAGTCATTAGGGCAATCCAGTTCAAACATAAAGTATCTCTTCATACCATCTAGACTGTATATAAATCAACAAGATATAATAACCTGAAGATACAGAGAGATTGGGGCCCTAATACACTGCTGATGGGAATGTGAAATGGTTTGACCACTTTGGAGAACAGTTTAGTAGTTCCTCAAAAACTTAAACACAGAGTTACCGTATGACCCAGCAATTCTACTCCTAACTGAAAACTCCAAGAGAACTGAAAACTCTAACAGATGCTTGTACACTAATGTTTCGAGCAATATTCACAATACCCAAAAGGTAGAAACAACCCAGGTTGCTGTCAACAGATGACTGGATAAACAAAGGTGGTATATTCAATATAACAGAATACCATTTTGCCGTTAAAATGAGGTGTTGATTCATGCTGCAATATAGATGACCCATGAAGGTATCATTCTAAGTGAAAGGAGGTAGACACAACAGACCACATGTTGTATGACGCCATTTCGTGATTCCAGTCCATTTTGAAATGACCAGAATAAACAAATACCTTAAGCCAGGAAATTAATCAGTGGTTACCAGGGGGAAAGGCAGAATGGATAGTGACTGCTTATGTGTTGTTGTTCAGTTGCTAAGTAATGTTCAACTCTTTGCGACCCCATGAACTGAATGCAGCACACCAGGCTTCCCTGTCCTTCACTATCTCCTGGAGTTTGCTCAAACTCATGTCCATTAAGTTGGTGATGCTATCCAACTATCTCATTCTCTGTTGCCCCATTCTCCTCATGCTCTCAATCCTTCCCAGCACCAGGGTCTTTTGCAGTGAGTAGGCTGTTCACATCAGGTGGCCAAAAGTATTGGAGTTTCAGCTACATTATCAGTCCTTCCAATGAATATTCAGGGTTGATTTCCTTGAGGATTGACTGGTTTGATCTCCTTGCAGTCTGAGGGAATCTCAAGAGTCTTCTCCAGCACCACAATTTGAAAGCATCAATTCTTTGGTGCTCAACCTTCTCTGTGGTCTAACTCTCACATCTGTACATGACTACTGGAAAAACCATAACTTTGACTAGACGGACCTTTGTCGGCAAAGTGATGTCTCTGCTTTTGAATATGCTGTCTAGGTTTGTCATAGCTTTCCTTCCAAGGAGCAAGCATCTTTTAATTTCAGAGCTGCAGTCACCATCTGCAGTGACTTTGGAGCCCCCAAAAATAAAGCCTCTCACTATTTACATTTTTTTCCTATCTATTTGCTATGAAGTGATGGGACCGGATGACATGATCTTATTTTTTGAATGTTGAATTTTAAGCCAGCTTTTTCACTCTCCTCTTTCACCGTCATCAGGAGGCTCTTTAGTTCCTCTTCACTTTCTGCCTTTGGAGTGGCATCATCTGTATATCTGAGATTGTTGATATTTCTCCCGGTAATCTTGACTCCAGCTTATAAGTCATCCAACCCAGCATTTCACATGATGTACTCTGCATATAAGTTAAATAAGTGAGGTGACAATACACAGTCTTGATGTACTCCTTTCCCAATTTTGAAACAGTCTGTTGTTCCATGTCTGGTTCTAAATGTTGCTTCTTGAGCTGCATACAAGTTTCTCAGGAGACAGGGATGGTGGTCTGGTATTCCCATCTCTTAAAGAAATTTCCACAGTTTGTTGTGATCTGCACAGTCAAAAGCTTTAGAATAGTCAATGAAACAGGAGTAGATGTTTTTCTGGAATTCCCTTGCTTTCTCTGTGACCCAGCAAATGTTGGCAATTTGATCTGTGGTTCATCTGCCTTTTCTAAATCCAGCTGATACATCTGGAAGTTTTTAGTTCATGTACTGCTGAAGCCTCGCTTGAAGGATTTTGAGCATAACATTGCTAGCATGTATGAGTGTGTTAGTCGCTCAGTTGTGTCCAACTCTTTGTGACTCCATGAACTGTAGTCCCAAGTTCCTCTGTCCATGGAGATCTCCAGGCAAGAATACTGGAGTGGGTAGCCATTTCCTTCTCCAGGGGATCTTCCCGACCCAGGTATCCTGCAATGCAGGAAGATTCTTTACCATCTGAGCCACCAGCTAGCATGTGAAATGAGCACAATTGTATAGTAATTTGAACATTCTTTGGCATTGCCCTTCTTTGGGATTGGAATGAAAACTGACCTTTTCCAGTCCTGTGGCCACTGCTGAGTTTTCCAAATTTGCTGACATAGAAATTAGATAGTGGTGATGGTTGCACAACTCTGTGAATATATTAAAAAAAAAAAAAAAAAAAAAAAAAAACTACTGAATTGCTTCCCTGGTAGCACAGACAGTAAAGAATCTTCCTGCAATGCAGGAGACCCAGGTTCAATCCCTGTGTCAGGAAGATCCCCTAAGGAGGAACTGGCAGCCCACTCCAGTATCTTGCCTGGAGAAGACCACGGACAGAGGAGCCTTATGGGCTACAGTCCATGGGGTTGCAAAGAGTCAGACACGACTGAAGTGACTTAGCATGCACTGAACTGTATGCTTTACAGGGTGAATATTATGGTGTATGAATTATATCTCCATTTTAAAAGACGGAGTGAAAAAAAACAGTCTCATTGAAATACTGCAGAATAAAGCTCATTTGCAAAGTACAATCTGTAAATTTGTAAAATTAGTTGGACCCTTGAGGGAACTGCTAAGTAGTCAGATCTAAGCTTTTTTCATCATGACTGCCCTTGGCTTCTGGTCACCTTTAGCACTTAACATGTCAGAGTTTATCTTGTTCTTTTTTTTCAGGTGACTATGGTTTTAGAATTTTTTTAAAAGAACATAATAGCCATTAATAGTAACTCCATTTGAAAAAGCTACAAATCTAATTTTGGATTCTGGGAAAATAACCAAATAAAAATGAATGACTCATCCAACGTCTTGCCCTTTGGTAGGATCAGCACTGAATCTCTACAGGGCAGAGCCAGCAGTCCTCAATTTTTTTTTTTCCAGAAGGTTATGCCAGGAAGAAAGCTGGATGTTAAGGCCAGAGGACCTGTTCACACAGTGTAGGAGGTGGGAACATCATTCCCCCTTTACAGATGCGAAGCTGAAGCCCAAAAGATCATCCCAAGACCAAAACTGCTAGTTTCTCATCTTTACTCACAGGTTGTTCTTAACCTTCCTCCAGAAAACAAAAATGGGCTTGAAAATAGTGTTCCCATCACTCAATTTAAGTATGAATAAAAACTGGTATTGGTAGAATGCCTTCCTACCTCCTCAGGCCTGCCCCCAGCCTGAGCTGATGACATGATGACAGTCTCAGGTGGAGGGAGAGGCACATAATGTCCTTACCCTGCAGATGAAGGAACAGAGCTTGAGGGGCATCATGATGGCAGAAGTCACACAGCTTGGGTGTCCCAGCCGAGGCCAGCCATCTGTCCTGCTCTCCTCCCTCCTCTCATGCTGTCTCAGCAGTAATCCAAGCTGATAAGGCACTTATCCATTCTCCTCCTCCTGTGAAGATCTTGACTGCTGTATACACAAGGCCCTGAGAGTTCTGTGAGGGGTGATGGAAGACCAACATTCACAGCACTGGCCACAGGGCACAAAGAGCCACGTGTCCTGTCACAAAACCTGAGAATATTGGATTACATATTATAGGTTAAGAAATGGGTGACAGGGAGGCTGGTCAGCAGTCTGGACAAGAAATGGTGATGGCTTAACCAGGATCCCTGGAGATGGACAGGGAAGCAAGCAGGGAGGAGTTCAAGCTTTGGGCAAATGAAAGTGTTTACAGACCTGGATCCTCAGCCAGGCCTGGCACTCACCAACTGCATTGCCTCCAGGCAACATGGTTACTGCTCTGAGTTTCTGTTTCCCCATCTGTAAATTGAGTAAATGGGAAGATACTTGGTGTCCCTTGGCCCTGGTAAGTGCTCAAGAAGTAGTGGTTGGAACCCAGCATCTGGGTTTGAATAAGGCTTCTTTCCAAGCAGTTGAGGCTAGCCACCTATCAGAGCAATCCTGGCCCCATCTGCACATTTTCCCAAGTTTAAATTCAGTGACTCTTGAATCAGTTTTTATATGACAAAGACAGACACTGACAGGACAGTGTCAGAGTGAGGGACCCCAGGAACTACGAGAAGCGTATTACCGAAGGCTGTGCTATGGTTTACAGATTCCACATTATGAAGAGCAGAAAAAGGAGAGCCCCAGCACCTGCCTCAGGATCCGAGCAGTCCTTTCAGGGGCTCTACTACTGAGTAGGTAGAGCATTTCCTACAAAAAGTCAGCTCCTTGGCACAGCACAAAAAATTATGTTCAGTCTATCTAATAAGAAAAAACCTAAGTCAGACTCTTCTGATAGACTGAAGTAAAGGAACCTGCCTCTTGCTTTCTGTCTTCTCCCATCTGCCCTCAAATTTTGAGATATGTGCAGGAAGAGCAGGAGACTCTTCTTCAGAAGACCTTGCCCATTTGATCCTGTTTCTTTCACTCAGACCTGTGGGATACTGAAGTCCCTTCAAATGGCTGGGCCTCAGGGGCCTGCACTTTACATTGGCCTGGGGAATGACTTAGCAGATACTTTGCCTCATTTGCAAATCTGTCTTTCAGCTCTGTGCAGTGTGTCTAGAAGACTTCAAGCCTCGAGATGAGTTGGGGATTTGTCCATGTAAGCATGCCTTCCACAGAAAGTGAGTATTGGCGTGGGATTATTTAAGAGGACCTGAGTTTGAGGCACATTGACCAACTCACCCATGGGCTTGGGGCAGTGCCAGACAAGCTTGATGACTTCATGACTGGTTTATAATGTAGAAAGCTGAAAGCACCCTACTGAGTTGCATTTGTATTTATGTGTGTGTATGTGTGTAAGAGAGAAGAGACAGACAGACAGACATTAGGAGGGATCAAGGTAATGGAAATGTGACTACCAAGGCAGGACTTGAGGCAGAGTCAGACAAGCCCATACCTCCTTGGAGACCCAGGCTATAAAAAGATATTTTACTGGAACTTTTCAATAAGAATTTCCTTTCCTAAAAGTTTAATCAAAACCATAATTATTTTAAATCAGAATAAATAAGTCAGTGTAAGTAGCAGTGTAGGACCATCTCTTCCCCTTTCCTACAGACATGCTTAAGACTCCCCCCTCTCTTACAATTTTATGTTTTGTATGCGTACTAGAACACTTTACTCCCCTCCTTCCCACCACCCTCCTCAGTGTACTTCATTCTTTAAGAAGTCATGGACTGAGGATGTATGCTGACTGTAGCTTCTTGGAAAACTGGAGTCTCTGGTTCCTCCAGAGAATGAAATGCATTCTCCACCCAGTGGTAGGGCCCTTCGGGACCTGGCTGTTGACTCTGCTCCCCAGATCTGGGTTTCCAAAATGTTCAGCATGTGAGGTGTGTGGGCAGGTGGTGCCACAGACACGGACTGACATCTTGCCTCTTGTGGTGTCTCATTCTGCAGGTGCCTTATCAAATGGCTGGAAGTTCGCAAAGTATGTCCACTGTGCAACATGCCAGTTCTGCAGCTGGCCCAGTTGCACAGTAAGCAGGACCGTGGACCCCTACAGGGACCCCTCCCCGGGGCGGAGAACATTGTATAGCTCACCACAAGGATCAAACTGTTGCAGGATCTGGGAGGAGCAGAGCTGGGAGGAACACAAGTGGTCTCTGTGTTGGCTGCTCTACCTAGGGCACCAGCTGCTGCTCCCTTTGTCTCATGAAGAACTCTCGGGTCAGCTAGGCTGGGAACCCAGACTTCTGGGTCTTGTGACAACCAAAGTACTCTGACACTACCCCGTGCCAAGAGGAATGGATGAGCCCGCAATTTGGTTCAAGAAACCTCATGAGGATCTCTTGCTAACTCCATTACATTCTGTCTCCCAGACACTCATCTCCACGCCAGGATGAATCTTTATCAACCAGAAGGGAAGATAAACCCAAGTGTTTCAGAAAGGAACTGAAGGCAGGTCTTTAAAGCCCCTACCCTCCCCCCCACACACACACCCTGGGGACACACGAGCTTCTCTGCAGACCCTGCACACCTTTGCAGCAGCAAACCCTCCCAGCAGCCTCTAAGCCAAGTGAAAACAGCGGTTACCTCAGCCCAGGCACAGCCGGCTGCAGTGCCAGAGGCAGTGTCAACAAGGCCACTCACATTACGTTCCTTTGGTAAGGCCATCTTGGAAACCAGGGGCTTGGTTACAACAAAGCAGCAGTGGCTGCCACCACTGATTCTTCCTCAAGTCCACATTTGCTTATCCAATCATCTGAGCTAAAAACAGTACACATGCTTGGAAAGGTCTGGTCAAAAGCCATTTCCTCTTATTTCCCCTCCTACTCACCAGTGAGGCACAGCCAAGCCACCATCAGGAGCCCCAGCAGGGGGTGGGTCTCTGAGCCCATGCTGTCCCTGTATGACCCGAGCACCCCAGGGTGCTGCCCACATCCCCACATATACAACGTGGCTCCAGTGTAGCTGCTAGTCTTGGCCCACTGCCCCAGTAGGAAGCTGCTGTGAGCCCTTCCCATGGCTCCGGAAAGGAGCATCTCTCTGATAATGGCCAGTCCTCCTGGCCTTGCTGAGCTGGGGAGGCTGCTAACCCCTTGCCTCTCCTTGTCCTGCCCTCTGTTCTCTTCCCTCCCTTCCCTTCCCTGTCTGTCTCTCCTCAAGAGAAAATGCCTGTCGTTGACATTTTAACTATTTAAAGCATCGCAAATAAGATCCCAATGTAATTCTGAAGCCAGGGATGCACTTGCAATTGTAGTTTCAGGAAGCTCCTGCAGGGCTATTCATCGTTGGCCTGTGCCTCAGTATTCAGACAACTGAGTGTCGTTACAGGAGAAAAACGCATGCTGCTCTTTGGTTCTTTGTCCTACTTTTCATGTTCTTTGTCCTACTTTTCTAGAAATGACTGAGTCCAGCAGGATTCATGACTACTTTATAGGTTCACTATGTGAAGCAGCATTGGCTCAGACAGCAAGTTCTCTTCCACAGCCCTGCTCTCCACCTCCTTCCATTTTAGGGGTGGCCTCCTCAACAGCGCTGCCTCTGCTCCACCCGACAGGTGCGAATAGGGGCAGCTTCTCATGGGAAATGCAGCGTGTATGACACGGAGCGGGGGTGGAGGAAACTTTGCTACTCTGTTCAGGGAATGTCTCCAGGAATATTTTTGGAATCCAGCCTCTACTCTCTTAGGATGGGAGAGGGAACCTATCCTTGGCTCAGATGGCTGGGATCAGATGAAGAGGAAAATTCCCATTAGCCTAGAAAAGTGCTGGGCAGAATCCAGTTTGGAAAATTACAAATCCATTGGTCAGAATTGGCTGTACCCTATGTGACCTATTTGTGGTATGCCAACTGGACTGCTTCTTTAAACAGGGCAAGGGAAGTGTGGAATAGTTTTATATGAAAGCCTTATTAGCCTGTCTGGCGCCCATGCAAAGAGCTATTTGCACACTCGTACTTTCACCCTGTTTCTGCACTCACTGTAGCACAGTAGAGGTGAATGCTGGGAAGCACTCAGTTTCCAGTGACAGGTTTTCAGTGACCGATGTCAGAGGCAGGCTTGCTTCTGGACTTGCCTCATTAATAGCCAACACTCACCGTTTTCATGTAACAGCCTTGGGACAAATGTCACATCTTCGTTATAAAGTTCCAATAGGAAAAAGAATTTTTCCCTTCAGAGGAGGAATTCTTGTGTTCTGTGCTTGCAAATTATTTTCATCTCACAGCTTTCACAGGATTTCAGTGTATCAGTACCAAGGAGACAGACTCACGAAGTCCCTGTATTTGTAGTAATCTCAGCATTTGTGAACGTGCAGGGCTTTTAAAAACTCAGCTCTTCCACTAAGGTGGGGCTTGACACTGACGTGCTTGAGTGTTCACTCTGCTAGTAGTCAGCGTCCCTTTCCTGGCTTAGTGTCCTACTGTGTCACCTGGCCAGTGTCACTCATGAGTTCTTATGCCTCCAAACAACGCAACACAAATGTTTGCTCCCCACATCTAGGTCGTCCTCCAGGACTTAACTGGGCTGCACTGCTGTAACAGAGTGGCCAGGGTTTAATTTACATCTTCAATTCTGATTAAAATCAGTTTTATGTGAAGGACAAGGTCAAATCTCCATTATTAAGGAAGTTAAAGATTCCTTAATACTCTTTGATCAGGCTCAGTGAGACAGTGAGGCTGTGCTGTCCAGATCTATCTCCATGAGTTATTCACCTTTTGTTAATATGAGGACTCTGGTCTGCTTTGGGGCCGCTGGCAGGTGACGTGGTTTTATAACTTAGTCTTAACATGTCTTAAGCAGCTCAGAGTTGGGTGTGGCTTGTGTACCATGGGCTAGAGGAGCAGAACTTAGCCTCAACTCAACTCCACGGGTGGGTCAATCATTATCTAGTTGTTACTAGGGGTACAGCTGAATTCAGCTGGCTGCAGGAACAGGAAACAAAACCAGCCTGACCTGATTCCTGGCTGAGTAGGTACAGAGATTTGGTCAGGCCAAGAAAGTAATGGTCAGATAGGAGCAGGTGGCCCATGCAGAGTTCTGTGCTGAGGGATACTGAGGACCTCCCACCGTGGCTAAAGGCCCTGTTCTTAACAAAGATCCTTTCTTTCCACATCCCTATTCCAAAGCCTATCATCTTCTAGGCCTGATTCCACTCTAAGTTACTTAACAACTACAGTAACTGTTTCTGAGAGGTTTTCTGGGAAGTATGAAATGCACACGAGGAGACATCCCCAGAGTTCTGGACAGAAAAGCTGCTCAGGTTTTCAGCCACCCCCTTGCCACTCACTAGCCATGTGCCTTTCTACAAGTTAGCCTCTCAAAGCCTGTTTCCTTAGCTGCTCACCCAGGAGTGTGTACTAAGGGTGTCCCCACCAGCCCTTATGGGGACTACCATGTCTGGAGCCCAGCAGGCAGGCCTGGGGGGTCATAGGAGCTGGTGCTACTAAGTGACATCATCATGCTGGCCACATGGGACTCCCCTGTTGTCCTGACAGAAACCACAGCTGAAAGCCTCCTGAGATTTAGGGGCTCTCCACTGAGCCCCAGTTCACCTGGCTCCCTTCCCTTTCCCCTCCTGATCTGCCTCAGTCATTTCCATTTACCTTTGCCCACTGTGCTCAATGTGGTTTCGCTCAGTGCTGAATATTCCTTCTAAATTCTTTGAATAGGTAATCCCTTCACGTGGTTCACAAATCATAAAGTTAAGTCGTCCTTGCATTCCTGAACTCCAGTAAGCCAAGTTTCCCACCCCTTGAGTACACACTATTAGTTGGTTCCTTGTGAACCTTCCAGAGTTCGTTCATGCATATACAAGCAAGTACACACACACGTACATGTGTGTAGGTATGTGTGTATATGTATCTGACATGTAACCTGACAGTCAGCTATCCGTATCGGTGGTTCTGCATCTGTGGATTCAACCAACCTTGGACCGTGTAGAATGTATTTATTGAAAAAAATCCATGTGTAAGTAGACCTCAGTTCAAATCCATCTTGTTCAAGAATCAACTGTATGTGTATAATTTTTTATTTTTCCACTTATGTAATACCAGACAAGTACTACTCAAGAACCATTCCCAGTCATGGGAAGACCCATCCCAGAAGTCAGAATATCTGTAAAAGGTGAGCCAGAATTGGGGGATGTTTTTGTAATCACATTCCTTTTTAATAAGGCATATTTTCCACTGATTGCAGCATGATGAAATCTTCATTTCCTACACAAATCGAACTACAGTCCCTCCCTGACCCTAACCACAGATGCCCAAATAACAAGAGAGCACAACCGTTTTTTTTTTCCTTTCCCCCGACGTGGGATGTGGGATCTAGTTCCCCGACCAGGAATTGAACCCGGGCCCCTTGCACTGGGGAGAGCAAAGTCAGCGGCAGCACAGGCTGCAGGCCCACCCCAGCCCCCAATCCAGTTTCCAGCGAGGACTGACAGCCCAGCAGTGACATCTGGCTACAACTGCCATGGTTTCTTATGCAAACCCATGTTTCTGAGAGGTGGGACTTGGAGCAGCAGGCTGAGCAATTCGTTTTGTGGGGCAGATATCTCAAATGTTGCTAAGCAAATAGGTGGTCAGCTGCCGTATAGCTGAATGTTCAAGTTCGTGAACCTATTCCCTTTCCCTCCCAACTCTATGCACACACTAAAAAGCAAATGTTCCCACAGAACTTTCTCCTCGCCCAACATTTTTTCCAGTCAATGAGAAATTACCCCACCAATTTTTTTTAAGTTCATTCTTCCCTCTGCAGATCAGTTAAAGATTCTTCCTCCAGGCAGCCCTTGGGGGGAGGGGCAGGGACCTGTGCCTCTTATTCTTTACCCACCTCCCCTATCCTGCCACCCACAGCAGCAGCCCAGGGATTCACTGGATTAAAAGTGTAACTTAAGCCTGTGACCAGAAATTTGGAAAGGAACTATGTGTGAAACCACCCTTCTTCTATCGGTGAACCTCTTTCATTATTAGTATTTAGGAATTTGAGCAAAGGAGATGAATGTGTCTCAATTCTGATGAAATCTGCAGTTGCTAACTGGAAAATGCTGGGCCACGTTCCTTTAGTGTCTTAATGAAGGCTCCCGTGTGCCACAGAATGTGCTTCCATTTGATTGGAACATGAGGAGGAAAATAGAGGGGCTTATTCAGTAAATCTGTTATTGTTCCAGTTCAGCTTCAGAGCCTGAATTGTTATTGCAAGATGCAGAGTTTTATTCCACTTTTAGACCAAGCATCAGCACATGTGGCTTACCAACCCAGAAATCACTTCTGTGGCTATACAGTCAGGGGCTCCCTGCTCCAGAGACACATACCTACCAGCGTCAAAGGCCTTGGCTATACTTCGATGAAGCCCCTCGCAGTTCCCTGAGCTAGTACAAGCCTGGAAAATCTGCATCTCAGGCCAGGTGCACACCATCCCTCCATCCATCCTTCCCTCTCAGGCCCAGAACAGGAGAGTAAGATGGGGCTAGTGTTTCTTTCCTGATGATAGCTCAGTCTTCCAAGAAAGTGTTCCTGAACTGTCCTCTCTCGGTCTCTTGACAGATCTTTGCCAGAAAGAGGGGATATTAGTCTTGTAGTTTTAAGCCTACTGGGGTTTACTCACTAGATATTGTATAACTCCTTCAAAAAAAAGTTTATGAAACGCTGAGCCTCAGGTTTCATAGACATGTTTGTACACTATGAATTCTGCAGCAGAATATTTTTAAACATTTGCAGTTTTTTTATAAGCTATATATTTTTGTATATTTAATTGCTATTTTAAAACTTCAATGCATTTTGCTAATTACTCATTTAAAAAATAAAACATGCATGTAATTGACTTAAATGTAAATAAAAAGCAGATTTTAAAAATACTTTGTGCTAAGCACATACATACCCTTGGTCACCCACATCCCCTTTAAGCCCATGTGGCAAGAGCTGTAAAGTCAAGGTAAGTGCTTCTGAACAAATGGAACTGATCACCAGCAACAGGTGACTGAGAGAGCCGCCAGCCTGTCTCCTTGTGGTGTGGGGTGCCAGTCAGGGATAAGTAGTACAGCATCAGGCCACAGCAAGGGAGAAGGCAGAGAGGCCAAGGGCTCCCTGCCACCCTGGCCTCAGCACCGGAGATGTGGGGGGACACAGTCAAGCAGTCTCCCGAATGTGGACGCCAGTACTCAGGAGGGTTGCAGTGGTGGAACTAGCCCACACCTCACTCCTCTAGCTATATCCCAGGCCTGGAAATGCCAACTATTCTGTTGGAGGAGAAACAAAATCTCAGTCCAAAGCCATCCTGTGGCAGCTACTGTTTCTACTCACCAACCCTCACTCCCTAGGACCTCTGCACAGCTCAGCTTTGGCTCCACAGCTTCAGGGAAACTGCTCCCCTCACGGTCATCCATGACCTGCAACCAAATCTGTGCCAACTCTGAAACCTCCTCCTAGTGGAAGTGCCTGCAGGGTTCCTCTCTCCTCCAGTCTCCTGAGCCATGGGC
The DNA here is from genome assembly GCF_000754665.1 of Bison bison bison. NCBI lineage: Eukaryota > Metazoa > Chordata > Mammalia > Artiodactyla > Bovidae > Bison > Bison bison. Next base: position 12,876,139 of record NW_011494635.1, read on the forward strand.
CACCTGCGCTAGTCCCCTCTTCAATGTTCTTTGCAGCCCTGTCCTCCTCCGCCCATCTCTGGTTCCATCACTCTACCTTAGGACTCACTAAATCCCCACCTACATGCACATCATTCTCAGGTCTATTGTCCCCAACCTAAATATCCGGCTGCCTATTTGGCATCAAAATTCAGGCAGCCCAAGATCAAGCCCCCCCAGCAAGCCTAAGTACCCTCACAGAACCTCCTTCCCCCGCTTCCAATCTCCACATCTCTAAACCCACCAAAGCACCTCTCTCTACCTGACCATACACCGCTCCCATCTTACGCTGCCCACCTTCCTTTCACACCTGGACCATTATTACAGCCACTACCACCCCCACTGCCTCTAGTGGGGGAGTGTGGGGTGAGACCCTCAGGCTACCCAGGCTGGCAGACTGGAAGGGATAACTGCTGAGATGAGACAGGGCAGTGGTTTAGATCAGGGTGGTGCCTGTGGTGAAGAGAGATTGAGCATCCACGCATCTTACAAACTGGAGTTAGTGAAGTAGCAGTAACTGGGAGAAGATGCTGCCGGAGGTTCAGGGGAGAGGATGGAGACATTTCTGTGTAAAGATGACCTGGAAATACAGAAGAAAAGGGGGAAAGGGGCAAAGGAAAAGGGCAGTCACTGCCTTGAGATGAGCTTAGAGGAAAGGACTAGGCCAGACATGCTACCCTGGAAATCAAAGTGAGTGATGTCTGCTTAAGTAGATCCAGGATTTAGCCTGAGAGCTGGCGATCTCTGTCTTCAGTGGAGAATAAACTGGCAGAGATAAAGTGGCGTAGGAGATAGAAGGAAAAGCAAGTGTGGACTGCAATGATAGAACTAAAGATGAGAACATGAAATGTCCATCAGATTTAGCAATGAGATTCGCTGTAGTAAAAGGATCGGCTAATCAGAAGTACAAAGTGTAGCCACAGAAGCAGTTTCTCCAGAGCAGGAAGTGGTGAATCCATGGAGGTGGAAGGCAACTGCAAGGCGTAAGAGGAAAGGGGGCTCTGCCGGATCCTAAATGTGTGACTTTCGGCAGGTGCCTTCCTCTGTTGGATGGTGGGGATGACAAGGGCTGCATGACATGACCCACAAAAAGCACTGGCACAGCCTCACGAACACGGTAAGTCCAAGGAGAAAAGGCAGGACCCCACGAGGCCTCAGAGGCCAACCTGGGTATCCACGGGCAGCAACCAGGCTTACTCAGGCTCCCTTCCTCTGCCCGGTGGAAGTAGGAAAGAGGGTCTGGCGTGCAAGGGGCTTGAAAAGCATGACTATGGTACCAGTGAGTGGGTGGTGGCACTGACTCTGGTGGCCGCGGGGGGAAGTTGGGGCTACAAGCCCATGGTTGGAATGGGCAGAAGGCAGAAGGACAAGACTGGAGGTGACTCAGGCTGAGGCCCAGGAGGGGCAGCAGCAACAGAGGAAGCTGATCACATGGCCCTGGGCGGCAGTTCCCATCCCCCAGTGTCCCTCCAGCTCCACAGCCTGCCCTAGCCAGCAGCACCACCCCCTGCACGTGCCCAGCAAAGTGTGCAAGGTGGCCACCCTTGGGAAACGGCGCTGGGCTGACCCCGCGCAGGCTGTGCCCTCCCTGCAGGTGGGCAGACCATGACTCTCGACAACAGCCAAGAGAGGGAGGGGACTGTGGGGTCAAACTCCCTCCTCCCTCAGTGATCCAACCCCACTCTCCTGTGCCCCTCTGTCCCTTGGAACATTGCCTCCCATATGTGGTCCCTCCCAGGCCAGTCTCCTCGCCTGAAGCCAAGGGGCACGAAGAGGCCAGAGAGCCTTGGAGTTTCCTTCTGTTTCAAAGGCTGCTTTATATAAAACCTTCATTGCCTTCAGCAGGGATGCAGGCACCAAATAATACCAAAATGAGATACAAATGTTGCTCTCTCTCCAAGGAGGTTTTTAAATCATTTTGCACAGCAGAAACAAAAAATTCAAAGTCAACCTCCACCAAGACTCCATCTAAAAATCTGCCTCTCCTCAAGCAGCCTTTTGAGCCTCCCACATACAACCCCTCCGCTACTATATCCAACTGAGGCAAACTCCCAGGCAGTTTCAGGCAAGCACAAGGCAAGGAGTAGAAGCCCCGCCCTTTCTCCATGGGCTAATCGATGGACAGCTCCATTCCTCCCTTTCTACTGGCCTGAAATAACCAGACTCCCCCCATTCCCTGAAAAGATGTCAACACTAGTGGCCCTTTCTGTTTTTCTGTCTGGCCCTTTCAGATATGCTTTTTCTACTAGCTTACTCACTTCTGTCACATCCATAATCTGTGCAATACCCAAGGAAATCCTGCCCAGGGGAGAAGTCCTGTCATTCCAAACAGACCTTCCCAGGATCTACAGTGTAAACAACCTGGAACTGCCCTTCCAAAAGTACCTTGTTAAAAGTTACAGGCACAGAATTAAGAATTCATCTACCCAGGAAGTTTGCAGAACCTTGAAAAGTTTTTCAGTGTTCACACAAGGCTATACACACCGAAGTTAACACAAAGACGACACTCTCCAAGGCCACACTGACAAAAAGTATGATTAGACTATAATACAGAGTTGCTTGCCTTATATTTACCAAATTCAACACGACACAAAACTAAAGCCAGCTGAACAAAGAACAGCTCTCTCCCGAAGTGGCTCCACTGAGTGATGCTGAATTTCAAAACTACACAGCAAGTTGAACAAAGCTATACTGAAGAGCAACTTAAATACAGAGAATCCTCACCGACATGGTCCACTTT
>NW_011494635.1:12878996-12889683 GCF_000754665.1 Bison bison bison
TTTTTTTTTTTTAATACATATATATTTCCTTACTGGTTATTAGTTCAGACTGAATTTTTAAGAATTTATCTTGATGTCTTAGAAAAATACACTTGTCCTTTCTCGCTTTGATTCAGGTAGTAGACAATCATAAAACTGAGTAAGTCTTAAAAAAAAGAGTCCATCCACAGATCCCATTGTGGAAGGTTCCAGGAACCCCTCCCCAGGTAACAGTCAGGGGATCTTCAATAGCTCAAGGAGTGCTCCAACAGCTCCAAAATAACCCTGAAAACAAAAAGAAAGAAAAATAAGAGCAATTCTCCTTAGACTTACTTATACTACCATAAATATGATTACTAGTATTAAAGCCAACAACGGCCCTTAATTCCTGCCACTCATTTCCTGATGCCCATTTTCCTGAGCCCAAGGCCAGCAGAGAAGTTCTGAGGAGCTCCCAGGCAGAGGAGGGCACTCTGGCACATCAGACCAGAGCCCTGAGTGGGGGCCCCACAAGCTCTGAGGCCCACAGTGGCCATTACCTCTGGTTAAGAGAGAGTACCTGGGCCATCTCCTGGGGAATGAGGCGATGAGAAGCAATGGGGGCCTGGAGCATTTCAAGACAATTCCAGAATGAAGGGAAGATGAGATATGAAGTGCAATGTAGGAGGAGCAGGGACACTGAGGGTGAGGGCCCTGTTGGGCTGGAGGTGGAGAGCAAAGAATGGGGTGGGATGGGTTCAAGACTTGGCCTAAGAAGAGGAGGGTGGCAGGGAGGCTGAGGTCCCTCCCCCACATCCGGTCACACCACCCCTGAGAACAAAGACACAGGAGCAAGAGATGTAGAGAGCAAGGAAGGGGGCTCCATACAGGATGTGCAAAGCTGAGGTACCCTAGGCAGCCAAGCAGCCACACCCACCAGATGTCTAGATCTGGAGCGGGGCAGCAGCCAGGACAACAGAACCCTCAGGCACCATGTAGAGACGGGTGAGGTCAGGAGCAACATCTGAAGAACAGAGGCACCGGAGGGGAAGGCAGAAACGTGAGACAGAGAAGCAGCGGCTGAAGAAGACCATGCTGGACCATCTCCTGAAGTAAGCAATCGAGGTCAAAAACAACCAGGACATGAATAAATTAAAAAGAAAACAGAAAATGAGACAAAACTGGGAGAGAGGAACTGCCAGTAACAGAGAATAATCGTACAATGATACAGGATCTGTCAGTCTCCAAAGGATGCGATCACACAGTAAAGCACTGCCAGAGAGAAGTGAACACAAGGGGAGTGGGAAGATCCTGAAAGACCTGCTGTGGAAGAGAAGAGCACATGGTGAGCCTCTGAAACACTATAAATAACTAAGGTTCTGTCTATTTTCCAAGAAAAGCTTCTCCAAAGAGCATGCGCCCACACAAGAGAGGCCTGCCCTTTCACTCTATTTCTTGGCTTTAAAAGAAAAAGCAGCCACAAGAATACACAATAGAGAAAAGACAGTCTCTTCAAAAAGTGGTCCTGGGAAAACTGCACAGCTATGTGTAAAAGTATGAAATCAGAACACTTCCTAATACCATACACAAAGATAAACAATAAATGGATTAAGACCTTAACGTAAGACCAGAAACTATAAAACTCTTAGAGGAAAACATAGGCAGAACACTCGATGACATAAATCAAAGCAAGGTCTTCTATGACCCATCTCGTAGTGTAATAGAAATAAAAACAAAACTAAAATAAACAAAAATTTAAAAATTAAAAGCTTTTGCACAGCAAAGGAAACTATAAACAAGGTGAAAAGACAACCCTCAGAATGGGAAAAAATAAGAGCAAAGGAAACAACTGACAAGGAATTAATTTCCAAAATATACAAGCAGCTCATACAACTCAGTATCAGAAAAACAAACAACCCAATCAAAAAGTGGGAAAAAGACCTAAAAAGACATTTCTCTAAAGAAGACATACATAGCCATAGCCATAAACAGATGGCCAACAAGAACATGAAAAGATGCTCAATATCACTCATTTTTAGAGAAATGCAAATCAAAACTTCAATGAGATACCTATCACCTCACACCAGTCAGAATGCCCATCATCAAAAAGTCTACACACAATAAATGCTGGAGAGGGTGTGGAGAAAAGGGAACCCTCTTGCATTGTTGGTGAAAATTTATATTGATACAAACACCATAAAGAACAGTATGGAGATTCCTTAAAAAACTAGGAATAAAATTTCCATATGAAATCCCCTTACGAGGCAAATACCCTAAGGAAACCAGAACTGAGAGTGAACCCAATGTTCACTGCAGCACTATTTACAATAGCTAGGACATGGACGCAACCCAGATGTTCACCAACAGACGAATGGATAAAGAAGCTGTGGTACATATACACATACATATACACAATGGAATATTACTCAGCCACACAAAGGAACACATTTGAGTCGATTCTAATTAGGTAGATGACCCTAGAGCCTATTATACAGACTGAAGTCAGAATGAGAAAAAACAAATATTGCATATTAAAGCATATATATAGAAACTAGAAAGGTGGTACTGATGAATCTATATGCGGGGCAGCAACAGAGACACAGATGCAGAGAACAGATGTGTGGACGGGGGCTGGGGTGGGGAGAGCAGGACAAACATGTAAAGCTGCCAGGGTAATTGCTGTGTGACTCAGAGAGCTCCCACTGTGCTCTGTGACAGCCTAGAGCGATGGGAAGTGGGAGGAGGTTCAAGGAGGGCACATACGTACACCGATGGCTGATTCATGTTCGTGTATGGTAGAAATCAATACAATACTGTAAATCAATTATTCTTCAATTAAAAATAAATTAAAAAAAAAAAAGCGCCCACACAGACATGTTACGACAAAGTCAGAAACTGTAGGAGGACACAGCTGAGCAAGACTCCACAACACTCAGAAACCCTCAGCCACAGCCAGAGGACAGAAGTCAAGGGCGTTCACTTTATTATTATTATTAAATTTTTGGCCATGCCCTGCAGCATGCAGACTTAGTTCCCAATTCAGGGATTAAACCAGAGCCTCCTGCAGGGGAAATGCAGAGTCATAACAGGTAGTTACACACTTTATTTTACATGATATTCTATATCTGGGTTTTATTTTACAACACAAGAAGGGATAAAGGTAGCCATTATACTGAGTTCCACTCCAGACCCAAGCTACTATCTAGTAAAAGACAGAGGTTGTTACAAGCCAAGAAGTGTTAAGATGAGAATAGTGAACAATGAAAAAGAAAGGCTTGAAAACAATCTATACAAAGCTTTCACAACAGTAATCACAATGACTTCACTGTGCAGGCAGGAGTATATTTCATGACTCAGAGAACCTAAAATAATCAGAGCGCCACAAGTACAGAGATCAACATTAGAGCCAGAGGCCTAAATGAAAATGGAAAATACAAGGACAAACAGCAAACAGGCTAGCCAGAAAGGAAAACCAATCATAAAGGGTTCATATCATAAAGTAAGTATGCAAACACAATTTTGAGAAGTGTTCATGCTAACACTATCTACAATCCACTTTAACACTTGAAAGAGTCCAACTGCCCCAAAACCAAGGGGAGGAAAGACAAAGTCCCTTTCATAGCTCTGGTTTTACTGTTCCTCAAATCAGAAAGACACTTTCCAAAATAGGATATCAGGTTGAGCAATTCAAGTATTCTTTTTCACATAGCCTATGTGTTAAGTTCTTACAATGTGTGGCTCTAATCCTGGAATGCTTTTTACTGATGGAGTTGGTTTGAGGACATACATCTTAAATAAAATAATTGGCACAAGAACTATATTAACATGATAAAAACTGACATCGAAAAATGAAAAAAGAACTCAGAGTTAAGTACACTTACAACGTAAGTACAAACTGCAACAGGGAAAATACAAAGGATGGTTCAGAAAAGAAAATGGCATCAGGAATATTGCTGGATGTTTGTCAAGACTTTCTTCTTTAAAATTGCTAAAGCTCACAATGAAATTAACCAAATATTTACCTTACGTTAAATCAGGTAGAAACAGCTTCTGAACATGAACAAAGTTAACCATATTATACAAGTACAGAAACAATAAGTACTGCTTTAAATTCCAGCATAGCGTGAACAGCATGCCCTTTGTGAGGGTAACATGTCACAGGAAATAACTCTGCTTACCTCATGTTCCGAAAAAAGTGCTTTCAACTGTCCCTTGGACCAATAATCCAAAGCATATGCCAAAAGCCGCATGGCGATCGTATTAATTCTCAAGAAATTTCCAACAAATACCACCTGGTTAATGTTCTGAGCACATCAAAAAAAGGCAATTAGTTTTCATGCTAATTTCTGCTTTCTCATAAAAGCTACCCCAAAGGCGGTGTCATGTACATAGTTTCTGTTAGTTAGTTGACTGCTGATCCAAAAAAAGTGTTTACATTTACCTCGGTTGATCCAGGGCTACTTAAATTTGAGCCCCAGACAACTCTAAACCCACTTCAAAGCATGCCAGAAAATGTCACAGGAGAATAAAGATTAGGAAAAGCATTTGAATTAACATGACAAACTATAACTACAATACAAAATTTTATACAGATAAGTTAAAAAAAAAATACTAAGACCAATTCAAAGAAGAAAAGTAACACACAGGCAAATTATAAGAGAAAATATTACACACACAAAAATTCGACCTCACTAAATGAGCAAAAAAAGTAAAATTTTAGAGCCATTAAAAGTTAGCAAAGACTCTAGATGTTGACAGTTTCCTTCCTTGGATGTCTGAATGACCCAAGATCTTACATACTACATACTGTGAAGGAAGAATCGAAACAAAGGCAGACGGAGCTGGAAAAAAGTCTGCAAGTCTGTCATTACTAAGCTGTACCAGAGCACGGGAGGCCAGCCAGGAGGAATGCCTGGGGGCTTCCCTGGTGGCGGAGCACCTCCATCTGGGCCCACCACTCAAGCTTGACTACACCAACGTAGTACGGATTTAGCATTGTTTCACACAAAACACTGAAGGACAAGCAAATTCCAAGGCAGTTTTAAAGTTGAGCTCCTATAGCGAACAACTGGGCATTCTTGATAATGCTGAATATCCACACAGGGAAAGGAAATAACATTGTACTTTATAAGCACTGTAAGTAGAAAACAGTCTTAAATAAAACTGTATTTTAAATAGACACTAAAAGAAAAAAAAGTCAGCAAAACAACTCTAACTAACCCCCAATATTAGTCAAGTTGTAGTAAAACCGATCCACTCATTCATTGCTAAAAATGATCTAAAATGGTGTGGCCCTTGTGCAGAGCATCTTGGCAATATCCATCAAGATTCATAACCATGGTATCCTTTTTTTAAAATATTTATTTTATCTCTTTACTTACAGCTCCAGGTCTTAGTTGCATCATGTGGGATCTAGTTCCCTGACTAAGCAGCAAACCTGGGCCTCCTGCATTGGGAGCGTGGAGTCTCAGCCACTGGACCACCACGGAAGTCCCACAAGTATGATATTCTTTAGATGAGAAATCTCACTCCTGAATAAATCCCTTATCAAGAATAAATCCAGGGACTTCCCTGATGGTCCAGTGGTAAGACATCAAACTCCCAATGCAGGGGGCCTGGGTTCAATCCCTGGTCAGGGAACTAGATCCCACATGCCGCAAGAAGACCCCATTGCAGTCAAATAAACAAAAATAAACATTAAAAAAAAAAAAGAATAAATCCATCCAAGGAAATAGTTTCACACTTAAAAATGTTTTATCGCAGAGTGATCACTGACAAGCAACCAAATGCTCAATTCTATGTGAATGACTTATGATATAAAAAGAAATCAAATATACAACCCTGCAATTTATAATACATAAGTAAAAAACAAAATTGTATGTACATCAAGTAAAATATCTTAAAATACATAAGCACAGGAAAAGGAACGTGCAACAAAGAAAATAGAAGTGTTAAAACGTTCAAATAATTTTAAATTTCTTCATGAAAATAGTGTCTTTTTAATTAAAAATGAGACAACCCTTTTGTAACTTGAGATTTAAGTCACATGCCTGAATTATCTATTCAAAAGCCTTATTTTAAACAAAAGTGTATAAATAGGGACAAGTTACACCAACTGGATCCCCAAGGGAAGGCCATTCTTAGTTCTTTCATAGCCCTGTACAATGCTGCTTGACCTGAATGCTACAAGGCAGCACTGTAAAGAAGCTGAAAGCACAAAGACAGCTCTGCTGCGGTCAGCGGGAGCGGAGCAGGGTGGGCGCGCCTCGGCCCACTCAGTGTCTCCCAGCTTCAGTGCCTTCCTCTGGATTCACTCCCAGGGCCTCTTGAGCTCAACAGTGAGCATGGCATCTATATTCAGCATCGCCACCCTTCACCACCACCCAACAGTCCCCTGTATCTGCAAAACTGGCTACCTTCCCTACCTTCCTCTGCTTTGTGCTCTACTTCTAGACAGTAGCAGTGTTTATCTTGAGTAAGAAAATAAAAATCTGTTCAGGTTAATCTACATGTGAAGCAGTTTAACTATGCCAATGAAACAAAATCCACCACTTACAACTACATTTAGGCACTGTTCGGAGAAGACAGACGTTGTATACAATGTGGGGCCCACACAGTAAGTTCTGTATTTTCCTCAGAGCAACTAAAGAAATCCATGTCCCCTTACTTCATTAAGGGCACACATTCTTGCTATTGAGCCAATGTTGTTGGTGATGGTGATCAAAGTCGCTCTGGCAAGGTCCTCTTTACTCACAGCCTCTCGCTTCTCCTTGCTCATCATGTTTCCAAAGCTGTGATGGAAAAAAAAAAAAAAAATGGTTACTAAACCAAAGGTTCAGGGCAACACTGTTCAAATCTTCGAACTTTTGTTACAAAATAACAGAACATCTGCTCAAAAAGAAAGGCAACTTGAAGAACTCAAGCATTCTGAATGAGCAAATGGCATTCCCTGAGGTCTCTATGAAATCCAGCTTTGACACCAGGTTCAGCCTGCAATGGGGAGACCCAAGTTCGATTCCTGGGTGGGGAAGATCCCCTGGAGGAGGTGGGAGAGGCATGGCAACCCACTCCAGTATTCTTGCCTGGAGAATCCCCATGGACAGAGGAGCCTGGAGGGCTACAGTCCATGGAGTTGCAAAGAGTCAGACACAACTGAGCAACTAAGCACACACATCTGCACATTAAGATCCACTGAAGGCACCACGCTCCTTCTGAAACCAGGCTAAGTTCCAGGAACATGCCTCAATTAGCGATCTTCTCCCAACTGTAGAGCTGTTCTACTCAGCTGAATGGTCACATTCACATCTGGTAAACTGCTTTATCTGAGCAAAGCAAAGTACAGACAGCTGAGTCCCTGAGTAAACTAAGAGTTTCCGATTTCCCTAGAAGATCAAGTATTTCAAAGCACCTGACGAGCACAGAGAGAAGTCGCTCAGTCATGTCTGACTCTTTGCAACCCCAGGGACTGTAGCCTACCAGGTTCCTCCGTCCATGGGATTTTTCAGGCAAGTGTACTGGAGTGGATTGCCATTTCCTTCTCCAGGGGATCTTCCTGACCCAGGGATCGAACCCAGGTCTCCCACACTGAAGGCAGACACTTTACTGTCAGAGCCACCAGGGAAGCCTGATGAGCAAAACGGATACATAAATAACTATGACTTGATCACAAACCCAACCAATCAGAAAAGGGATCTTATCATTGATCAAATGTTGCAAACACAGAAAATGAATCTACAGAATTTACAAAAGACCTAAAATTAGTAAACAAGTACACAAGTGCCTTTTCTTAGTATTAAAAGCCTTGCACCCAGACGTCCCTGGTGATTCAGTGGATAAGAATCCGCCTGACAATGCAGAGGCCACGGGCTCCATCCCTGGTCCAGGAAGATCCCATAAGCCAAATCTTATTAAATATTTAAAATGTTTATTAAAATATTAAACTTATTAAACATTAAAAAATGGTGATCATCATTAGTCATCAGTAAAATACAAATCAAAATGAGACATCCTTTTACACCTGTTAAGGCAGTTAAAACCCAAAAGATACATGTTGTATATCAATACAATTGGATGTTACTCAAATAAAAGGAACAAAGTACTGATTTATGCTACAACATGGATGAACAGTTGAAAATGTTATGCTAAGTAAAAGAAGTCAGTCACAAAAATCACTTGTATGATGATGCCACATAGAGACAAAAAACAGACTAGTGTTTACCAGGAACTATGGGAAGAGGGAGGGAATGGGAAGAGAGAGCTAATGGAAACAAGGTTTCTTTCTGGGATGATGAAAATATTCCAAAATTACATTACAAAGATGACTGCAAAATTCTATAAATATACTAGAAACTACTCAATTGTACACTTTAAACAGCTGACTTCATAGCATGCAAAGCTATTTAAAGAGTAAAAAAAGACCCAATACTTAGTATTTTATTCCCGAATTATTTTAAAATTTTTATTGAGGTATATATAACTGATTTACAATACCGTGTTAGTTTCAGGTGTACAGCAAAGTCTATCTGTTATACAAACACACGTATCTACTTTTCAGATTCTTTCCCACACAGGACACTGGAGCACTGAGTCGAGTTCCCCGTGCTGTACAGCAGGGCCTTACTAGTGGTCTGTTTTATGTGGAGCAGTGTGCATGTGTCAACCCCGATCTTTCCATTAACCCCTCCCTCCTCCTCTTACCACTCCCCCCACCATAATGGGAAGTTTATTTTCTACATCTGCAACTCTGTTTTGGTTTTGTAGGTAAGTTCATTTGTAGCTTTTTTTAAGATTCTGCATGAAATATCATGTATTTGTTCTTCTCTGACTTACTTGACTCAGCATGAGACTCTCTAGGTTCGTCCATGTTACTGCAAGTGATTTTGTTCTTTTTTACAGCTGATAACATTCCACTGTACATCCTGTATGTCTTAGAGCATACATGCCCCCTTCCCTTACCTTGAAGCCACAGCCCAGCCTGGCAGTCCAAACCTCTCATAGTCCCCTCCATAAATGTCTCGCACCAGTTTATCCACTTTGGTGCTATCTCCACGTGATGCCATTTCCAGAGCTTCTTCAAATGTGGTACAACCAGTAAGAAGACAGCAGAGACCAAAAAAAGTTCCTCCTCCAAGACTGTGATTAAAAACAAACATAGTATTGAAACATTTTTCAAAAGAAGAGGAAAGTGGAGTTTATGAACTGAAGACCATATTCACGTGTCTATCCAATCTTGCCCCATCTCCACTATGCAGATGCCACTAGTAGAAAACAAGTCTGTGAAAAGATAAAAACAAAGCGCCTAACAGACACTTTGAGGATACCATATTCACATAAGCCAACAAAGTGGCAAAACACAGGGCCCACCTCCTTATGTTCCCAATGCACGCTGGGCACCTGCTGGGTACCAGGAGCCTCAGGTACAGATCAGCCCACCAGGGCCACGGTGGCACCTCTTTCCTTTCTCCAATTACAAGCCCCGCGTCATCCTCATCCAAGAGTCTTGTCATCCAGGGTCTTTAGCCCCCTCTACCCTACTAGAACTCCTCCATGAATATGTCTTCTCTCTCAAAATTATTCCTTTCTTTCTTTAACTTACACATGTTCAAAACTTGTTTATCCCAATCTCCAGCTCCTGTTTTTCAAGTGATCACTAATCCTTAAACCAAAAAGTATTTATGTTCATCTGCCACCTAATCCTCCCTTTTAACTACCTTCCCCCAATTATCTTTCCACTGCTCAGCACCTCAACTTTCAGCTCACAACATCCCCTAGCTACATATGTGTATGTATGCATGTAAAATCTAGACCAGTTTCAAAGGCTGGATCTTGCCTTGCCCTCCCCTTATAAATGCCACCTAGCAGCTTTGGTTACTTTATGGTATAGACACAGCATACACTACCTGAGGACAGGGACCATGGGCGCAATGAGGCTGATGAGATAGTTTGTAAAACTATGGCAATGAAACTTCAGGATTAGAGATTAAAGAAAAGTAGATTATGAAATCATAATTTTCAAAGAGTAACAATATTTGCTTGCATAATCCCATAGAAATATACCTTTCACATAATTTTAACAAGTTCTTGAAGATGTACTGATAAACAATACTGGAAAACTTAGTTTTAACCCATTATGATATCAAGAATAAACAATGACCTTTATATAAAAGACCTACCTGGTACCTGTGACCCTCTTATAATTATCTTTGGAATATACTGCTAAGATGCTAACCCCAGAGCCAATGTTCACGAGCAGCAGAGGGTATGGATTTTTCAAATCAAATGGTAACTTCTGACATTTTTCAGAATCAGCAGGGTTTTCAAAGTAATAGCACTGTGACCGTCCATTGAATCCAACTGAGTCAATATATAAAATTCCTTTTATTAAGCAATCGAGTTCATCAAGTTTGCAAAGCTGAAGATCCCCTATCTGTAATGAAATAAAAATATATGCAGATTTTTTTTAACAAGCCAAACAGCAATAAAAATTCCATTTAATAAGGCATAATATGTCCTTTACATAAGACAAACCACAAAAGTGCTCATTGATGTGTATTATTTGTGCATTCTTTACAGAGCAGATCACAACAAACTGTGGAAAATTCTTAAAGAGATGGGAAATACCAGACCACCCGACCTGCCTCTTGAGAAATCTGTATACAGGTCAAGAAGCAACAGTTAGAACTAGACATGGAACAACAGACTGGTTCCAAATAGGAAAAGGAGTACGTCA
>NW_011494635.1:12889783-12907753 GCF_000754665.1 Bison bison bison
ATTGTGACCCTGCTTATTTAACTTATATGCAGAGTACATCATGAGAAACACTGGGCTGGATGAAGCACAAGCTGGAATCAAGATTGCCAGGAGAAATATCAATAACCTCAGATATGCAGATGACACCACCCTTATGGCAGAAAGTGAAGAACTAAAGAGCCTCTTGATGAAAGTGAAAGAGGAAAGTGAAAAAGTTGGCTTAAAAGTCAACAGTCAGAAAACTAAGATCATGGCATCCAGTCCATCACTTCATGGCAAATAGATGGGCAAACAATGAAAACAGTGACAGACTTTATTTTCTTGGGCTCCAAAGTCACTGCAGACAGTGACTGCAGCCATGAAATTAAAAGACACTTGCTCCTTGGAAGAAAAGTCATGACCAACCTAGACAGCTTATTAAAAAGCAGACTCATTACTTTGCCAACAAAGGTCCATCTAGTAAAAGCTATAGTTTTTCCAGTAGTCGTGTATGGATGTGAGAGTTGGACTATATATTAAGAAAGCTGAGCACCAAAGAACTGATGCTTTTGAACTGTGGTGTTGGAGAAGACTCTTGAGAGTCCCTTGGACTGCAAGGAGACCCAACCAGTCCATCCTAGAGGAAATCAATCCTGAATATTCATTGGAAGGACTGATGCTGTAGCTGAAACTCCAATACTTTGGCCACCTTATGCAAAGAACTGACTCGTTGGAAAAGACCCTGATGCTAGCAAAGATTGAAGGCAGGAGGAGAAGGGGACGACAGAGGATAGGATGGTTGGACGGCATCACTGACTCAATGGACATGAGTTAGAGTAAACTCCAGTAGTTAGTGATGGACAGGGAGGCCTGGCATGCTGCAGTCCATGGGGTCGCAAAGAGTCGGACACAACTGAGCAACTGAACTGAACTGAACTACACAACAGATCTGCTTTTGTTGTCTGGAGACAACAAATACAGGGAAGGACTGACAAGATTCCTGCTCCCACAGATCCAATACACTCTACCTATAAACCACCGCAGGAGCTGAAGAAATGTGCCAAAAACCCAAGCAGAAACCAAGATACCTGTTCTGGGGACCACAGGGCAGGAGCACAGCTAAGGCCACAGTCCCATCAGAAATCAAATTCTAAGAAATCTAAGACGCAAGGACCTAGAAACATATGGTGCGAACAACAAGCACTCTTAACATCTACCTTCCAAAGACTACCTTCAAGGCTATACAGCAGTATTAAAGCAGGCCACAACTTATATTAATAACAACCAGCCAAAGGACTGAAAGTGGCCAGGGGACCTCCCCGGTATCCAGTGGTTAAGATTCCACCTTCCAACGCAGGGGGCCCAAAGAAAGTAAAATATTTCACTATTTAAACTGGTGATAACCTGCGGGGGGTGGAGGGAGTTTAGCACAATCAAAATTTAAAAGTTAAAAGTGTCATTTTCTAGTCATAAGATACACAGTTGAGAATTCACCACCCAAATTAAGCCTTCTTAATAAAAATTCCAGATACTGGAGTCCCTGTGATAGAGGCAAATAACATTAATGTTATCTGCTTTATGATCTAAATGACTGTATGTAAATAATTACTGGATGTTGTCCATAAAAAGGACAAAAGAAGCAATGAAACAACCACTAGAAAGTTAGGAACAATGTTATTTGTATTGTGGGTGTATAAATAAAATAAGTCTTTCTCAGGCCATAAAACATAAATAAGTGTTATCAACTTAATTTCATTTAAATAATTCAGAAAGAATGATTACATTATTATTCATATTATGGAACACTGTATAGTAATTAAGAATGAAGAGGATCCTTATGCACATTTTTTTGCTTATTTTTCTCTTGGGCATGCTATGCAGTGTGTGGGATCTTAGCCCCCCAACCAGGGACAGAACTCATGCCCTGCACAGTCGAAGTGCGGAGTCTTAACCACTGGACACCACCAGGGAAATCCCAAGAATGAAGAGGATCTTTACTCAATTAAGATGAAGTGGGAAGAATTCCAAGACAAGTCAAAAAAAATAAGTAAGCTGAGAAATTCTTTATAAAATGATTCAATCTGCCTAGCTTTAAAACCATGTTTAGATGCCCATGTTTATGTCATACACAGTCATGCACAGAAAAACAAAAAAGATACACAAACCTGTAACAGTGCTAACTTGAGAGATGATATAAACTTTCACTTTTTACTTATGAACTTCTACCTCAACCTTCAAACAAATGCTACCAGCATATCTATCTATTCAATATATGCAACAAAGATGCCTCAACTCCATAAAACAACTATTTCTGTTTACAACCAAGTTTAGCCCCGTTAAGTCCTCCCCCTTTCATTCAACTCTTGTTTGATTACATTTATATTCAATTTATTCTGATCCAGAGGAGATGGAAGTTAACAGGTAATTTCATTTTAATCCTTAATTAATCCCTAATTAAGAATATTAAGTTACTCCTCGGATAAAACCCAAACCCTTGAAAATGTTCATGGCTGTCCTTATTTCATCTGCTCATGCCCTCCCTGTCACAATGAATTCAATTTTGACTTCCTGACACTTGAATCTCAAGTGTCAGCATTTTCATTAGTGGCCTAACAGAAACCAAAGTAGTTTTCTGCCACTATATGCCAACTAAGACCTCCTTTTATCTTTCCCGTCCTGTTGTGCCATTATTCCTAATGAATTTCAGTCTAATTGACATAGTTATATGTCTAATACATAGGTTATTTCATCAAATTACTCATAATGTAGGTGTTGTACCAACAAGAAAACTCAATACAAGGAAATCTGATTCACATCAAAAAAGAGACAGGATAAACTCCGTATTATTAGAAATATTTCACTGTGGTTTATTAAATCATCATCACTCCCAATGCACAAGCAGCATTAGTAAGGCATTTCACTTTCATACAGTTTTCAAGAACAGCACTGATGCATACAGATTAGAAACCCCAACCGCCTAGGAGGCAACTAAGGTCTAAAAGCTACTCTGCCTCTCTCCTTGGATTACCACACCACCTCTGGTGGTGGTTTAGTTGCTAAGTCACGTCTGACTCTAGTGACCCCATGGACTGTACCCTGCCAGGCTCCTCTGTCCATAAAATTCTCCAGGCAAGAATACTGGAACGGGTTGCCATTTCCTCCTCCAGGGGATCTTCCCAACCCAGGGATTGAACCCAGGTCTCCTGCATTGTAGGCAGATTCTTTACCTACTGAGCTATGAGGGAAGCCCTTATTCTCTCTGAATGGTTTTTGAATATGTTTCAAAGGCACCTCTCCAGTTAGAGAAATACATAGGTTTTCTTCTTTCAGTCAGTTCAGTCGCTCAGTCGTGTCTGACTCTGTGACCCCATGGACTGCAGCACGACAGGCTTCCCTGTCCGTCATCAACTCCTGGAGCTTGCTCAAACTCATGTCTGTCGGGGTGGTGATGCCTATCAGTTTCACCCTTACCTATCAGTTACAATCCAGAGTCCACTACGACCTCAAAGGAAGGGGACCTCCTCTCCTCCTGCTATCTTCCCATTAACTCACAGGGAGAAAAGAAACCATGAAAAACTCAAAGCAAAACCTCATTTTAAAATTCATGTCAAAAAAATATAAATGAAAATAAAATTCATGTCAATCCTATTTATGGTTATACTCAGGTTATGGGAGAAAGAAGATAGAGGACAAACAAAGAAGTCACAAACACACACTGACACTCAAGCGGGGAGATGGATGAAAAATAACATAAGACAGAATCTCTGCAATAACATTTTCACTGGTGGCATAAAAACCATGGTCACTGAAGATATTTTAAATCTACACTGCTCCCTGAAGATCAGAGTCCTGGCAAACTCGTTTATCAATTCTCCCATCTATGCCCACATCCACCCTCAAAAGACCTAGCCTCAAGGACTTACAGACGCTTACTGAATGAAAACAAAATCAAGTGCCCAATGGCGCTCCCCCTAGTGTCCAGACTCCTGGTAACAAGCATGCAGCTCAGGATACACCAAAAGGCATCTGGGGAAAACAAAATGGTACTTTTGCGGTGGCTCAGTCGGTAAAGAATTCGCCTGAAATGCAGAAGACCTGGGTTCGATCCCTGGGATGGGAAGATTCCCTGGAGGAGAGCATGGCAACCCACTCCAATATCCTTGCCAGAAGAATCCGAAAGGACGGAGGAGCCTGGCGGGCTGCAGTCCATGGGTTGCGAAGAGTCAGACGCAACTGAGCGACTAAGCACAGAGAGTACTGTCAACATCTCTGACTAGCCCTGAGGCCTGGAAAAAACACTGCTTTGGACCTGAGCTCCTCATATTTCCAAATAGTAAAACCACCAAGAAACAAGGAGGTTAAGAAAATTAAGTGGTAGATAAGACTGGAAACAACTTTTTAACATGAAATGACTAATTTTTTAAAATTATTTTTCAATTTAGTTGTTCAAAACAATGATATTAGCTCCTCACTCGTAGTTCCGTACTCTGCTTATTACAATTTTATTGTTTTTTCATACTAAAATAACAACAAAATGCTATGCTTACAGTGGTTCTGATTCTCAACTCACCTGAATTGGGCAAAAAGTAAACTATACAACAATCTCTAAATGGCAATTCCTATCACTATTTAATCTTAATTTGACTCAAGAAAATTCAAATTCCATTAGAGATGGAAACAATTCCACCACTTGCTATTGGTATTATTTTTAACAATCAAATGCCCATAAATTGTATATAAGCTAAAAAATGCATACTGTGAGAAAATCCTGCTCAAATTTGTATGCTCCACCTCCAGTGGCACAAAAGACAGTGTGGAGACTCGAGAAGTTTTTATCTCTGCCCATTTGAATAAAAGCAGGCATGTCATGAGTGGGAAAGCGTATAAAGTGCAGATTGCCTTTGCGTCCACACAGAGTCAGGTCCTTCAGCTCCAGGTGCACGTCCCGAATGCCCGTGGACCCGTAAGCCACATTGGAGGTCAGGTACTTCCGAATGCTTTTAAGACTTTCCACTTCTTCCTCTTCTTCTTCAGCAGTGATGTCTTTGGGTTCAAAATAAACCAGCTTGACCAGGGTTCCACCAATATCCAAGCCAAACCAAGGAAAAACTAAATGAGGAAAGGAAAAAAAAAAAGTCAAAACAGCTTTTCTCCCCCTGAAAACTAAATTCACACTTATTAACCATTTCATACCCTGAGGTTTCCAAGAACCATACAAAATATAAACAAAAAGATCTGGGGGAGAAGAAATATGATTGTCTGATCTGGAAGCAAATCTATAAAAAAAACTACAAAGATCAAAAAGAAAAATATCACGGTGACAGCCAACCCAACTTACAGGCAGAGGAAATTCCAAACCCTGTGTAACATTATAAGCTCCAGCGGTCAATGTCAGTCAATCAGGGTTAAATGGCCATCAATAGAACAGGTATTTCAAAGTTAATACCCAAATTTGTTGTTTAGTCGCTAAGTTGTGTCCAACTCTTTTGCAAGCCCATGGACTGTAGCCTGCGCCAGGCTCCTCTGTCTACGGGATTTCCCAGGCAATACTGGAGAGGGTTGCTGTTTCCTTCTCCAAGGGATCTTCCTGATCTAGGAATCAAACCCGCATCTTCTACGTTGGTAAGGTAGATTCTTTACCAGTGACTCAAATATCCATCTCCAAAAATCTACCCCACGACTCCCCTGAAGGTTCACTGGTTAAGACTCCCATGATTCCAGTGCAGGGGGTGCAGGCTCAAGCCCCGGGCGGGGAACTAGGATCCCACGTGCCATGCGGCACAGCATCCCCCAAAAATCCATCCCCAAAAAATGCCTTAAGGAGACTGGATCAAGATAAAACTACATTAGCTATACATGTCTTCTCCTCCCATCTTAAATCCTTGAAATGACTAAAGACAGATGTATTGATTTTCTAAAATAATTCTGAGAAACAATAAGTGACACTATCACCAGGACTAAGCTGACAGAGGCAGTAACTGTCCAGAACCCTCAAGAGAAAAACGCTATTAAAATGGGAAGCAGCTATGAAGGTGAGGGAAGCAGAGGAGTGCTCCATTCAAGGTGTCGATGGGGTAGCAGCCACGGGGAAACAGAAGCAGGCTCTGGTGCAGCTGTAAGTCACATGGTGGGAAAATGCATTTGGCACAACTGCACAGGCCAGTCACTCCCCTCCGCGGCCTCCAAGGAGGCAAATTCTTCACTGAGCACAGGCACTTGAGCTCAACAATCAGTATGGCATCCACACAGCTACTATTACCCAGAAGTGGGAAGCCCCTACAACTGGCCACACTTCCCCTCTCTCCCCTACAATCCATCCTGACAGATGAGTAAACTCACAGGACACCCACCGACAGAAGAACAGCATTCCTTAAACCAGAGACTATCACTTTACAAACCAGAATTACCAAAAGGGAAATCAACACCACAAAAACAAGATGCTAACATCTTAAGAAACAGTTGCAGGAACAAAGAGGAGGCTTTAAAAGAACCATAAATATTGGCCAAGGTAAAAGGTGATTTCATCCATGAAAAATAAGCTATTGTAAATCAATTCAGATCAGATCAGATCAGTCACTCAGTCGTGTCTGACTCTTTGCGACCCCATGAATCGCAGCACGCCAGGCCTCCCTGTCCATCACCAACTCCCGGAGTTCACTGAGACTCACGTCCATCGAGTCAGCGATGCCATCCAATTATACTTCAAAAAAAAATAAATTAATTTTAAAAATGAATAAGCTGCCATAAAGAAAAATTAGAAATTAAGATATTATTGCCAAGTATGGTTTTGGCTGCAAGAATCTACACATGTGATAAAAGTATATAGAACTAAATACACATTCACATAAGAGCTAAGGTAAAACTGGCTCAATCTAAATAAGGTCTGTGGTATCAATGTTAATTTCCTAGTTGGGGGAGGGGGGGTTGTTGTTTTGTCACTCAGTCATGTCCAACTCTTCTCGACCACATGGACTGCAACATGCCAGGCTCCCCTGTCCTTCACCATCTCCCGGAGCTTGCTCAAACGCATGTACATTGAGTCGATGATGTCATCCAATTATCTCACCCTCTGTTGTCCCTTTCTCCTCCTGCCTTCAATCTTTTCCAGCATCAGGGTCTTTTCTAACCAGTCAACTCTTCACATCAGGTGGCCAAAGTATGGAGATTCGGCATCAGTCTTTCCAATGAGTTTTCAAGGTTTGATTTCTTTTAGGATTGACTGGTTTGACCTCTGTACATTCCAAGGGACTCTCAAGAGTCTTTTCCAACACCACAGTTCAAAAGCATCAATTCTTTGGTGCTCAGACTTCATTATGGTACAACTCTCACATCCATACATGACCACTGGAAAAACCATAGCTCTGACTAGATATACCTTTGTCAGCAATGTCTCTGCTTTTTAATACGCTTTCTAAGATTGCCATAGCTTTTCTTCCAAGGAGCAAGCATCTTTTAATTTCATGGCTGCAGTCATCATCTGCAGTGATTTTGGAGACCAAGAAAATAAAGTCTGTCATTATTTCCCTTGTTTCCCCATCTATCTGCCATGAAGTGAAGGAACCGGATGCCATGATCTTAGCTTTCTGAATGTTGAGTTTTAAGCCAAGTTTTTCACTCTCCTCTTTCACTTTCATCAAGAGGCTCTTTAGTTCCTCTTCAATTTTGCCATAAGGGTGGTATCATCTGCGTATCTGAGGTTATTGATATTTCTCCCAGCAATGCTGATTCCAGTTTATGCTTCATCCAACCCAGTATTTCGCGTGATATATGAAGCTTTCAAAACCAAAAAAGGATTCTGGGGAATGGTAACAATACACTTAAGCTAATAATAATAATAAATAAGAAAGTAGCTCAGTCGTGTCTGACTCTTTGCGACCCCATGGACTTGTATATAGTCCATGGAATTCTCCAGGCCAGAATACTGGAGTGGGTAACCTTTCCCTTCTCCAGAGGATCTTCCCAACCCAGGGATCGAACCCACATTGCAGGCGGATTCTTTACCAGCTGAGCTACAAGTAACTCTCAAAAACAGGGTAAGTGGGGATATCCCTGGTGGTTCAGTGGCTAAGACTCCAGGCTCCCAATGCAGGAGGCCCGGGTTTGATCCCTGTGTGGGAACTAGATCCCACACGCCACAACTAAGACTTTGCAAGCAGCAACTAACTATCCCGGCATGCTGCAAATAAGACCCAACACAGCCAAATAAATAAATACTTATTTAAAAAAAAAAAAAAAGGCTGAGTGAAAGACACTCTCCGCAAACATATGAGTCCATTTATATGAAACGCTAGAAAATGCAAACTAACCATTTCTGCATCTGATAGAAAGCCAATCACTGGCTTAGGGAAGGAGAGAGGGAAGGATTGTACAGGGGTAGGAGAAAACTCTCTGTGATAACCCAAATCTTAATTGTTGGGGGCAAGAGGGGAGATTTATGGCTGTGTATATCTATCAAAATGCATGGAACTGTACACTTCGAGTGGATATAATTTATTATAAGTAAATTATATTCAATAGTCACTTTTATAATAGAAAAATGAAAATATTTCTTTCCAAAATAAAGTTCAACAGATACATTTAATAACAAACAAGCTGCAGGAAAAAAAAAAAAAAGGGAAACAAAACAAAGAAATTCTCCCAAAATGCCTCGAGTATGAAAGAAAGGTAGATATATAAAACACAGAACCAGAAAGCACAACAGTCTATGTTTTAGGAGTTCTAGAAATTTTCTGTGGGGAATAAGGGAAGATTTACAGTGACATCTTATTGAAATTTCGGGAAATCCTGAAAACTCCCAAAGGAAAAAAGTGAATTCCTACAAAGATACATAGATCACATAAAGGTAAAATTAGACTTCACATCAGTAACACAGACACTAGACGACAACAGAACACCAGCAAAGTTAGAAGGAAAATAATGTGAAACTCGTATTCAGTCAAATCAGCTCTCAAGTGGGAGTACAAGAGAAAGGCAATTCCATGCATGAAAGAGCTCAACATTTACTATTCAAAGACCTTCTCTGAAAGATACACTCCAATATAATACTGTAGATCACCCAAGATAGGAGTTATAAGGAACAATGATAAGCACAGGAAGCAATACATGCTGACTTTTAGGAAAATAAGCAACACGGAACTAAAATATTTACATGATTTCAACATAGGAAGTCGAAGAGGGAAGAGAAAGGAGAGGAAAGTCAAAGCAAGCAGCAGCTCTGTCTTGTGGGGGAACAGAAAATATAGATTCTGATTATTTCTAAACAAGAATAAAGAAGTGATGGTTTAAATGTGTTAAAAATTTACAGGCAACTCCAGAAGAAGAGAAAATGAACATAAGACCTTCAAACAACTGGGGGGAGGGGGGGGGACGGGAAATCAGTTCAAAAACAGAGAATTCAACTATATGCTTATATAAAAAAAGACATCTAAAATAAGATAATACAAATAGGTTGAAGGTAAATAAACAGTAAAACACTCACAATGGAGTCTCATAAGGAGGAGCTGGATGCTTTAAGATGAAAATGACATTCAGTCAAAAATGAGTAAATCAAAATCTTAAGCTCCTCACTGCAGACTGATAGAGCAGCTGACTTACATTCAGGAAACATGATACAGTAAAAGTCAAACCTCATGTTTCAAGACCAACACTGCATTTATCAAGGGCTCACAGTATAAGGGGTGCCCCTCCAAACAGTGGTCTACCATCCCTAAACTCACCTGCATTATATATTCACTGACTAAAGCAGTAAGCAGTCGTTGGCACCATGCTTTGTCACATTTATACAGCTGAATTCGGGTAAGCAAAACAAATGCCTGGACAGTGTTACTCCACTCTATCAAGCAAAATATTAACAGAAAACAAATACAATACTAGAAGTCTACAAAGCATTCAAAACAAAAAGCATTATAAGGGGACAAAAAGAAATTATGTCACATGCATATAAAAGTATAATTGATATGACCCTGACATATGCTTCAAAAAACATTAAAAACAAGAAATTATCAAATCTACAAATCAGCAGATCTAAAATTCCAAATAACAAAACCACACACACTTTCCACAATACCTCAAAATAAGAAAGTAAGGGGACTTCCCTGGTGGTCCAGTAGTTAAGAATCCACCTTGCAATGCAAGGATGAGGGTTCAATCCCTGGTTGGGGAACAAAGATTCCACATGCCACAGAGCAATTAAGCCCACATGCCACAGTGAAGACCCGACACAGACAAATAAATATTTTCTTAAAAAGAAATGAATCCAACAGACACAAAGAAATAAGTCTATCCACCTGGAAATCTTCAAACTCACTTGTATTAATTCTGAGATTGAAGATGAAATCGAAACAAAATGTGTTTTTAAATGCATGACAATGAGAACTCTATGTGTCAAAAAGAATAGGATATCTACCCAAGGTGGAACTCCAATGGAAACTTCTAGCCTTAGATATCAAATGTATTCAAAATATGGAAGTCTAAATGAAAGAGAATGTCACATACAATTTGAAATGCTAAAAAAATAAAACAGACCCAAAATAAGCAGAAGAAAGTTATTAAAGATGAAAGCAAGAAGTAAATGTAATTAGAAAAACATTGTGAACAAAGCCACAACAGAGCTAATCAGTAAAATCAAGCTTTGAAAAAGCCATTAAAACAAACAAATTTCTGGTAAGTATATCCAAAAAAAAAGATATAGCTTTTCTTTAGACCAAAAAACAAAAAAAGTCAAGGAAGATGAAGTACATAACCAGAGATCGTACAAATAAGCCAACTTACAATCTATGTAACAGTGAATTTAAAATGTACCATAAACAGAGGATTAGCAAGGAAAAAAGAGTACAAAGAGAGACTCAAAATGAAGTAGAAAATTCAGTCAAAAGCACTGAAAAAATTTTAAAAGGTCAAAGATCTACCACACAAACAACAACAAAAAGTACCAGGCCCTGACAGTTTCCAGGCAAACCACTAACAGCTTCTGGGGCACATACACACAAAAACCTAGAAAGATTCTCAAGTCATTCTAACCTCATCAAAACTACAAAAGAGGTGTCCCACAACATAAATGCAAAAACATTAAAGTATTAAACAGAATCCGGTTGTGCAGTAAGAGTAATACACCACAGCCAAAAGGGATTCTTCTCTGGAAGGCAAGGACAGTTTTCACAATTAAAATTCCACTTAAGGAGAAAATGTACATTAGTACATTGAAGGAGAAAAATCATGATTATCTCGATAAGACTCCATAAAACAAAAATTAAGATAAATCAATTAAGCCAACAGAATTTAAAAATTTTTAGTAACTGGACACACCAAAAAAAAAAACCACATACCAATAGCTTTTCCTATATAAGCAAAATCCAGCAAGAAAACAATATGAAAAAAATATCATGCATAAAAAAAAATTTAGAAATACTAAAATAATATGAAAAATGTCATGCATAACAAACCCATAAAATATTTAGAAATAAATACTAAAACATGTATGACTATTATTAAAATGGTGTACTGAAAGACATAATGATGGGAAGATACACCATGTTCCAGGAAGGAAAACTTAAATACTATTAAACACTAATTCTCCCCCAAATTAAACCAACAGTGTCAGTGCAATTCTAAAGAGAACACTGTGGCTGACTCCCCAGCAGCCATTCACCTCAGTTGCAGGGAGTCATGATTTTTTCTTTTTTTAAATGCCCACAGAAACTCCATTCCCAGTGATGAGGGACTAACTGAACCTTTCACTGCGTAAGTCATGAAGTCTGGCCCCGACTGGAAGAATAAAAAGTTTCTGCAATCATGGAAACAACAATGTTAGGTATGACTGAAGCAAGGAGATTCAATTCCTATTTTTCTACCAGAAGCACCATTCTTTAAGTACCAACTTTAAGATGATGCCAACCTTGTGGATAGCAAAGACACAGCACTCTACTAACAAATATATCTCATCAACAGCACTGGAATCTGAAGTTTTGGACATAACTAACACCAATGGTCTTTAGATTGCAAGGCTTAAAACAAATTAAGCCTTTTCCCCCTTTCCTTAGATTAAAAAGGTGAAGCATTAGTTTACTGGCCATTTTGTTTTAAATGATCATCTATTAATAGCCAAGCACTTCACTGCATGAACTTATTTAATGTTTACAATAACCAAGCAAGGTAATCACCCCACTTTACTTTCAGTTAAGAAACTGAAGTGCAAAGAAAGGAGCCCAGGGTCACAGTCAAGAAAAGGAAAAGGTGGGACTCAAGCCCAGGTTTCCTAAATCCTTTAAAAAGTATTTTTTAACCAGTATCTATACAAACCTATGAGCACAAAACAAGTATTTGGGGGTTAATTTTTTTTTTTTTTTAATAAAAAGTAGTTTAAAAAAATACACATACCTTAGGAAAAGAGGACCAACAATCTATAAGAAAAAGTAAGGGGTCTCAGGCTGAAAGAGTAAATAGCTCAGTTCATATTCTTATTCACTGGTTTCAGACTGCACTGGTTTCTGGCTTTTCCATTATACTACTAGTCAAACCATTTACACACCCCTAAGAACTGAAAGACAGTGAAAGACATGGGAGGTCCATCAGAAGCACACTCTCTGATAATCTCTCAGCCCATACATTCCGTGCCTGTCAAAGGGGGGTTAGATCCTTCTCAATGACCGAGAGACTGCCCCATATACTATAACATCACTGGATTAAGCCTCCCAATTCTCATTCAAAAATTACGTATTTCTGGCAAGAAAAGACATGGGAAAAGTAGCTTTTGCTATCCCACCACACTCATCTCTTAAATGAAGGCCTATTTTATCACTTTCAATTTTCACAGATATTTGAGTCTGTTTTCAGCCTTCAGCGTATTTTCTGATGTATTTCCTCCAAGGCACTCTGTCTAGACAAAGTGCACTTGACTTAGGATACTTTCCTAGAAAGAATTTAAACTTTCTCTCACAAATCTATGTAAAATCATTATTAGCACTCTGATAATAGGTGCCAACAACTGAAATGCTTTCCAATGAGAAATATATGATTTATAAAAGTGTGCTCAATTTTTCAACATTATGAACTACATCTTTACCAGACCACAAATGGTTAAGACACTGCAAACCCAAACCCCTAGGCTGCTCTAAGCAGAAAGCTTTGGCCTCAGATTAAAAGCTGGACCTCAAAAATATTCCCAAAATAGTTTAACTCAGGGACCAGATACTTATAAAATACTACCTACTATAAAACCAGCAGACTCAATAATAAATTTTATATTCAAGAAGTATGAATAACAAAACCTAATAGCCAACTAAAATCTGCAAGATAGCTTTCACTTTTAGAAAGCAAACTTTAAGCCATTATAAAGGACTTTCACATCTTAGTCTACCTTGCTGACAAAAACAGAGAAAACATGGAGAAACAAGTGTTTAAAGTTACGAACTTCATACCCCCAACTTATGAACCTGAAAAGAGCTCACAAGGTTATAAATTTAAGCCCAAAGAACCTCAATACTTTTTTTTAAGTATTTAATTTCGGCTGCGCTGGCTCTTCCTTGCTGCTTGGGGGCTTTCTCTAGTTGCTGCAAGCGGGGACTGCTCCCTAGTTGCAGCGCCTGCTTCTCACTGTGGCGGCACCTCTTGTGGGGCACAGGCTCTAGGGCGCACAGGTGTAGTTGCCCTGCAGCATGTGACATCTTCCCAGGACCAGGCATCAAACCCCTGTTCTCTGCACTGGCAGGGAGATTCTTAAGCACTACACCACCAGGGAAATCCCTCAATGCTCTTTTAAGTGACCAGTCAATGAACTTCCCTGGTGGTCCAGTGGTTAAAAATCCACCTTGCAATGCAAGGGATGCAGGTTCTATCCCTGGTGGCTGAACTAAGATTCCACACACCACAGAGCAACTGAGCCAGAGTACAGCAACTACCAAGCCCATGCCACAGCTAGACAGTTCATGTACCGCGAGGGAAGACCCTCTTGCCGCAATTAAGACCAGATGCAGCCAATTTTTTTTTTTTTTTTTAAAGCATCCTCTCCTACTCTTTCTCTCAAAAATGGGCTACAAAGAAATAGAAATCTAACTTTTTCCCTGAGCTCCTGGTGGTGGCCCTTTCTAATTCCCTAACTGAAGATAAACACTGCGCCAGATGAAAGGCAGCCTCACAGGACCCAAGCACCAGTCTCATTCTGACAACACTGATGCGCCCCCAAATATCAAGGAAAGCTAACTATTTTCTAGATTAGTACTATCAAGCTACAAACAAAAGCTTTATTTTCTAGACTAATGGAGGTTAAGGACATTCAATGATTGGTATGAGTTCAAAATCAGCACGTCACGAAGCTTTCCCTGGAGTGCTGAAACATGCTTCACATGCTTAAACATCACCTTCCAAGATCTAGCTCATCCCCCCCAACACTGCCATAAAGCACTGTGATCCCCAAGTTCCACACACCTCCTGCACATCTGCTGTACATCTGGGGCTCCAGATTAAAATGTATGTTCTCTTGTTACATTTGTCAAAATTGTACATTTTACTGTATGTAATTATGCCTCAATAAAATTTTTTAAATTGGAGCTTCCCTGGTGGCTAAGTGGTAAAGAATCCACCTATCAATGCAAGAGACATGGTTTGAACCCTGACCCGGGAAGATCCCATATGCCTTGGAGCAACTAAAGTCCGTGTGCCAAAACTACTGAGTCTGCGCGCTAAGGAGCCAAAACTACTGAAGCCTGGGCACCCTACAGTCCCTGCTTCTCAACAAGAGAAACCATGGCAGTAAGAAACCTGTGCACCACAATGAGAGAGTAGCCCCTTCCTGCTCTAACTAGTGAAAACCCCATGCAGCAATGAAGACCCAGCACGACCAAAATAAATAAACTTAAAAAAATAAGATTTTAAAAATTAAAAGATGTTTTTGGACCTCTCTGCAGATCAGAGTTTTTGTTTTTTAGCTTCTGAGTGATTCCACCACTACTCTGGATTATGTTGCCTGTACCTTCCAAGATGGAGAAAGTCCAAGAAACACCAGGTCTGACGTCAGACACCCGCAACTAGAATCAAAACACAGCTCCCTTACTAACTCTCTATAATGGCCTTGGACCAAGGGAAAATTTCTGAGCCTGTTTCTTCATCTGGAAAATGGAGATCACAAATACCCATCTCAGAGAATAACTGCAAGACTCAAAAGAAATGTATTTGGCACAGTGTTTAATATAAACACCTAAGTATTATGTTACTATCATTAGCATCTTTGTTTCCATCATTTTAAACCAATCTTTATATTTCTCTCAGACCTATGAGAAGGAAATGGCAACCCACCCCAATACTCTTTGCCTGGAAAATCCCATGGACGGAGGAGCCTGGTAGGCTGCAGTCCACGGGGTCGCCAAGAGTCGGACACGACTGAGTGACTTCACTTTCACTCTTCACTTTCATGCATTGGAGAAGGAAATGGCAACCCACTCCAGTATTCTTGCCTGGAGCGGCCCAGGGAAGGAGGAGCCTGGTGGGCTGCCATCTATGGGGTCACAGAGTTGGTCACGACTTTAGTGATTTAGCAGCAGCAGCTGCAGACCTATGAAACATACTCCAGCTAATCTAAAATGTTCAAAGAACTTCTTAGACACACACACACCTAGCCATCTCTCTAATGACTGCGATGTGTGGTGTTAAGTCTGAGATGGGGACAGATTTGGGAATCATGCTGCTCTAGGGAACATGTGTAGCAGAACATGACTATAATCAGGGTTCATAATTCCTAAGATAAACCAAACAGCTCTTTCTAATTTCTAATAACAACTAGCCTCCTATACCTTTAGATAAGTAGTACAATAACATCAGAATGAAGTTTCCGAACAAAAGAAAGGTGGCACCACCCTATACCTAATTCTAATAAAAAATACAAAGATTTCACCTTTATTGAATTCTCTCAAAGTTAACACCAAAGCATAACTCTTGAAGGGATCAGCAGTCAATACAGCTAACTGGTGTGAAGTGAAGTGAAAGTCACTCAGTCATGTCCCCATGAACTATAGCCCGCCAGGCTCCTCTGTCCATGGAATTCTCCTGGCAGGAATACTGGAGTAGATTGCCATTCCCTTCTCTAGGGCATCTTCCTGACTCAGGGATCAAACCTGCATCCCCTGTGTCTCCTGCATTGGCAGGCAGGTTCTTTACCACTAAGTCACCTGGGAAAGCCCTTTGTGAGTTTATAATGAACTCACCAGTCCTTATAAAAATCATGAAAAGCCACCTCTCAGATAACGAGACCTAAAGAAATAGACATGGTAGTGTTTTTCCTTCCATTTGTTCTTTCTGTATGGTCCAGTGGTACACCTGTTAGCGGGCTTCCCTTGTGGCTCAGCTGGTAAAGAATCTGCCTGCAAGGTGGAGACCTGGGTTCGATCCCTGAGTTGGGAAGATCCCCTGGAGAATGGAAAGGCTACCCACACCAGTATTCTGGCCTAGAGAATTCCACGGACTGTATAGTCCATGGGGTCAAAAGGAGTTTATTAAAGCTTTCAGAAGAGTAAATGAAAAAAAAATTTTAAAGAGTGCGTGACTTGTGGCAAACACCCAAATTACAATACTTACTTGGAATCTTTGTAGTCAATGGTCACAAAGAGCTGGCTGCCTGGCTGCGATTATTTGCTGAATTTCTGGAATTGAGGCAGTTCAAAACCATGAAGGAGTTTTGCATCACTTAAAAATCAGGTGCTTCTCAACACCAGGCTCTAAAAATGGCATAGGCTGAGAGTATACAATTTCTTTTCTTTTTTTTTTTCTTTCCTAACTTTCTTTCAAGAACACAGGGAAAGACAAAAGAACTGAAAACTCTCCAACTTTTCATAGCCAACTAGAGCTGCATTTAATATTTAATCATCCAAATCACAGAAGAGTAAAGCAAATGGGTTGTTGGGCTGAGGTACTATCCAATAAAGACTGAGGTACTATCCAATAAAGACCTTACTGCCACTTTCTCACTCTCAAATTCTGCGTTTAAAACAAGTTGGTTTCCTGAAATAGGAATCTGGAAACAAGCGAAAAAAACGGTATAACCATATGGATTAGTAAACTGTTATTATATCCGAAAGTTCATATTAGAGTATCAAGACAGTGGATATTTTCAAGAGTTGCAATGGCTGCTTGATAGAAGACTTGAAGACCCGTAAAGAAAAAGGGAAAAAAAAAAAAAAAACTATATATATATCATCTATATATATACAGACTAGATCACAAAGCAGAAAGAGACGCTATAATAAAACAGGGAAACCGATTCTTTAGGAAAGGCATGTGCAATCGCCTAGACGATATTCAGGAAGATGTCTTTTTCCCTCAAAAGAAAAATTCCTAAAAAGCCCAGAATGCAACAGTACTGAATTGTGAACATCGGCAATGAGATGGAAAGAAAACAGAGACAATACCTGGATGAGAGAAGACCCGAATTCTCATGGGAAGAAAAGCAGCCAAAGCTTAGCGCACAGAACACGGAATCCAGTTTTAGGCTTGCAACAACTCAACCATCTCCCTTGAGCCCAAAATCTCCAGATAAAAAGGATGTAACGTCTTGGAGAGACATTGGTGATTCAAACAACTCGGGGGGAAGGGAGGTGGTGAAAGAGAGTGAAAAAGAAGCCTTCTCGAGGAAAAAAAAGCATGTGACTCTCGGACAAAGAATGCACAAGGAGCTAAGAACCGGAGAAAAGGTCCTGAGAAAAGACGCTCCACTCGGACAACTGAGAAGCAGAAGAGCGAACCACTGCACAAAATGGGCGGACGGAGCCGAACCCGAGGCCCGCGTGTTGGGGGGCCTGAGGCCTGCAGCCTCAAGCACCAACTGGGACCACCGTGCGGGGGCACTGTCTCCGCGCCGGCGCGCGCGGAAAAACGGCGGCCGGGCCGGAAGGGGGCAGGGCGAGGCGCGAAGGCGCCCCCGCCGGGCACTTACGCGGCCGCTTCTTCCGGAGGCTTTCGACTCGCTGACGGGAGGCCGAGGTGGCGCCGCTGTAGGAGCCTGGCCGATCCCGCCTTACGCCCTCCGCC
>NW_011494635.1:12907962-12909792 GCF_000754665.1 Bison bison bison
GGCCCGACGGCCTCCTGTCCAATCGGCTCTCTTACTCGAGGCGAATCGACCGCGCCTCCATCCAATGAAAAGCTCCCAGGACGGGGCGGAGCAGAGGACGGCGGGGGAGGGGATCCTGGCTGGGCGGAGGTGGAGAGCGGTATTGCCGAGCCGAGTGTGATGGTGCCGCCGCCCAATGGACAAGTGGGTGGAGGGGCCTGCACCTTCTTCCAGCCTCTGCACCCTCCTGAGCTAGTGCACAAGTCGGCGCTCCGGTCCCCGGAACTCTCCCGGGAGCCGCCTCGCGCCCCGAGCCGCACCCCGCTGTTGCGTCCCGTCGTCTCGGCTTGCCCCTCCCCTAAGCCCAGCAGTGTCCCGCAGGGTCTGGTCGCAGGTGTTGGCGAACGGAAGGACTTGAACCGCGGCTGAACTTAGCTTTTGTCCTGATTCTACCGCTGCAGTCTAGACCACCAGTCCTTCGTGCTCTGTTTAACCGCCACCCCCTCCCCCATCACTCCCACTGGCGGGTTTGGTAAAGAGCCCTCCATTCCTCTTGCGTTAGAGACTGTTGCAGTACCAGAAGGAATGAAAGGACTGGGGTTGGTATCCATGGCAACTGGAAGAAAGAAGTGGGTTGTAAATCCTTCACCACCCTCCTGTAGTGAAGGAGAGAGGGTGTGAGAGCCAGGAAGTAGGGTTGGCTTTTGCATGGAATCTGGACCCTCCTGTGTGGTGTGCCCTGGGGGACGTAGAAGGGTTTGGTGGTCGCCTCGGGGCCTGGGTTGTTGGGGATTTTGCTTAGTTGGTTTTTTTGTTTTTTGAATCAACACCTTTTGGGGGGCGAGAACGTGGTCACCTCCAGCCCTGAGATACTCACCTGAGATACTGAAGGTCCATCCAAGCAGCTCTTGTCCCATAGGTTGCCCACGCCTGGAATGATCCACAACGCTATTCCCCCTAGGCACTCCATCAAGTTTACTGGGATCTGGCTCACTAATTATATCATAAGTGCTTTCCCTCAGAGACTGTAATGCCCCTTGTGTTCATCTTTCCTGTTAGTTAAGACAGCTAGTGGTAGGTTGAACAAGAAGGATGAGCTTTTCTCTTGTTTGTTGAATAGAATTACCGTGTTCACCTAAAACTAGGTCCCCTCACTGTAGGAATAACTCTGGAAATGCAATTTCCTACCTCTGGAAATTCTGTCTCCTGCAGGAAGCCACACCATAGGGATCCTACAAGAACCAAGAAAACCTATAGCTACTCTTCTAAATCTCGGTGCCCAACAATGCATATTCTGCCTCCCCCAACAAAAAATAATATTGTTTTCCTTGACTTGAGGGACTTTCCATCAAGTCTCTGAGCTACAATAAATCATTCTGAAGAATCAAGAATCATCACCTGAGACACCAAGACAAACCCAACATTAAAACAACAGTTGAAATATGTGTACCCTTTCTTTTTTATATATCTTTCAGTTCAGTCGCTCAGTCATGTCCAACTCTTTGCGATCCCATGAATCACAACACGCCAGGCCTCCCTGTCCACCAACTCCCAGAGTTCACTCAGACTCATGTCCATCAAGTCGGTGATGCCATCCAGCCATCTCATCCTCTGTCATCCCCTTTTCCTCCTGCCCCCAATCCCTCCCAGCATCAGGGTCTTTTCCAATGAGTTAACTCTTCACATGAGGTGGCCAAAATATTGGAGTTTCAGCTTTAGCATCAGTCCTTCCAATGAACACCCAGGACTGATCACCTTTAGAATGGACTGGTTGGATCTCCTTGCAGTCCAAGGGACTCTCAAGAGTCTTCTCCAACACCACAGTTCAAAAGCATCAATTCTTCAGCACTC
>NW_011494635.1:12909892-12943141 GCF_000754665.1 Bison bison bison
GCTTTCTTCACAGTCCAACTCTCACATCCATACATGACCACTGGAAAAACCATAGCCTTGACTAGACGGACCTTTGTTGGCAAAGTAATGTTTCTGCTTTTGAATATGCTATCTAGGTTGGTCATATCTTTCCTTCCAAGGAGTAAGCATCTTTTAATTTCATGGCTGCAATCACCACCTGCAGTGATTTTGGAGCCCAAAAAAATAAAGTCTGACACTGTTTCCACTGTTCCCCATCTATTTCCTATGAAGTGATGGGACCAGATGCCATGACCTTAGTTTTCTGAATGTTGAGCTTTACATGTCTTTATGTGTTACTTAATCCTCCTAGGAACATTTGGATGATGTGGCAAGTTATCCAGAGGCATACAGCTTGAAAAACTGACAGTCTGGATTCCTGAGAAATTCAACTACTCACTGCCTTATGAAAACCAAAAGGCACAGGTTCAGTGACATTCCAATAAATTACTGGGAGGCTTTTTCTGGTCTTAAATACATACACACAGCTTCACTCACTAGTGTGGACTTGCAGTCTGTGGCTGTCATTAAAGTTTACCCAAAATAAAAGATGAAGCAGACACAAATGACAATTAGGCAAGGTGTTTATAATCCTAAGTAAAAAAAAATATAAATAAATTGGGGAAAAGAAATCATACATGAAAGAATACATAGTATATGTCTCCACTTATGTGAAGTTCAACATTGATAAAAAATGTTAGGGACTTCCCTGGTGGTCCAGTGGTTAGGACTCCATGCTTCCACTGCAGGGAACTCACGGTTGTCCCTAGTGAGGGAATCAAGATCCTGCAAGCTGTGTGGCACAACCAAGAAAAGTAAAAGTTAAAAATGATCAAAAATCCCCAAACAACAAATGCTGGAGAGGATGTGGAAAGAAGGGAACCCTCCTGCACTGTTGGTGGAAATGTAAATTGGTACTGCCACTATGGAGAACGGTATGGACGTTCCTGAAAAAACGGCTACCATATGACCCTGGAACCCCACTCCTGGGCATATATCCAGAGAAAAACATGGCCTGAAAAGATACATGTACCCCCAATGTTCATTGCATCACTGTTTACAATGGCCAAGACATGGAAGCAACCTAAATGTCCATTGACAGAGAAATGGATAAACAAGATGTGGTATATATATACAATGGAATAATACTAAGTCATTAAAAAGAATGAAATAAGGCCATTTACAGCAACATGGATGGACCTAGAGAATGTCATACTGAGTGAAGTAAGTCAGAGAAAGAAATATCATATGACACCCCTTGTATGTGGAATCTAAAATGATACAAAAGAACTTACTTAAAAAACAGAAAGAGACTCACAGACTTAGAAAATGAACTCAAGGTTCCTGGTGGAAGAAGGGATAGTTAAGGACTTTGGGAAGGTCATGTACATATTGCTATATTTAAAATGGATAACTAACAAAAACCTTTTGTATAGCACATGGAACTCTGCTCAATGTTGTGTGCCACCCTGGATGGGAGGGGGTTTGGGGGAGAATGGACACATGTATATGTATGGCTGAGTCCCTTCACTGTTCACCTGAAACTATCACAACATTGTTAATTGGCTATACCCCAATATAAAATGTTTTTGGTGTTAAAAAATAATAAAAATAAAATAAATAAATGATTTAGAAGGAAGAATACGTGTTACTTTGAGGGGTGAGAAAAGAGTAGTAGGTAGAAATACCAGATAGGCTTCTAAAAGGTTGCTAATGTTTGGTTTCTTTGGTCTGGATGGTGGTTACATGAGTGTGTCCACTTTGTAATATTTCATCAAGATGTTCACTTTTTTTGTATGTGTATTATATCTAAGTAAAACTTATTTTTAAAAAAAATTGTAGATTTGACTTGGAGCAAAGTAAATCCATGATTAAGCTTCGGGGAGGGGGGGCAGTTTGCAAAAAAAAAAAATGAAGGTAGCAAGTAAGAGGTTTTCTTTCTCTGTGATTATTAGTTTATTTTATAGGGAGAGCATTATTAAGTTCTTTATCACTTCTCTCAGTTATTAAGTTCTTTATCATTTCTCTCAATTATTTATCCTTGGGGAGAAGTGAATATTGTGATGTACACACCAGAATAAGAAGAACAGGGGTCATGGTAAGCATAGTGCTTCAGAAGAACTAATCAAATTCTAAAGTAATGACTTGCAAATTTAGAGCCATTTCAGCAACAAAACGTCATTTAAAACACACTTCTACCACATTGGTGGTTTAGTCGCTAAACCATGTCCGACTCTTGGAACCCCATGGACTGTAGCCCACCAGGCTCCTCCATCCATGGGATTCTCCAGGCAAGAATACTGGAGTGGGTTGCCGTTTCCTTCTCCAGGGTATCTTCCTGACCCAGGGATTGAACCTGGGTCTTCTACATTGCAGGCAGATTCTTCCAACTGAGCTGTGAAGAAAGCCCAATATATGAGTAATTCACCCAGTTATAGTACAGAGAAATCAAGAAAAATCAAGAGACGATATATATTATCTATACACACACACACACACACGTGTGGGAATTTGATTATTAGGTAAAATAACCCCAAATTTAGTAGCTTAAAATAGTAATACATATTATCACACTTTCTGTAGGTCAAGAATTCGGAGTGACTTAGCTGCGTGGTTCTGGCTTAGGGTCTTTCATTTGAGGGCATAATAGGCTTCAGTATCCACTTCCAACATGACTTACCCACAAAACTGGCTGTTGGCAGGAGGCCTCAGCTCCCACAACATGGGAGCTCTCCAAAGGACTGTCTGAGTATCCTCACAACATGGCAGCTAGCTTCTAGAGCTAGTGATCCAAGAGAAAACAAGGAAGAAGTTGCAATGTCTTAGGATCTAGCCTGTGAAGTCATATTCTGTCATTTCTACAATATTCCATATATTACACAGACCAGCCCAACATGAGTTGGTAATACACAAGGATAAGAATACGAGGAAAGAAAGAATCACTGGAAACAATCTTGGAGCCCGCAGTGTGTCTTCTGGTTCCTAATGAGTCATATCCTCTTAAATACTTTTCAAAAACCAGGGGACAGACTCTCTGAGTTTCCAATGAGTTTTCTTGCAGCTAAAGTAAAGGATCACTGGAAAGTAAAAAGGAAAATATGATCACAAGCATGTGAAGCCACAAGTTTTTTCTCCTTTCATCAGACTCCATTAGTGCCAAGGAAATAAAAAGTGTAGATCAGGCCTCTTTCAAGCACAAGAACTTTTTTCAGAGTATAATAGTGTAGGGAGTTTGAGAAAAACCTTGCCTACAGTCTTTCCCAAAGGACAAAGATATATAGAACATGAAGTTCTTAAGCTCCTAGACAGTCTTCCAAGGCCTGACCCCTGGCCCACAATCTACTATTGAGGAGGGATAGAGATCCTAGATATGGAAGAGTCTATTCCTTCCCAGGTATTGAAAGGACTGAAATTTTCTCCTAGTTTGCAAGCTCAAGGCCTATCTTATCTTTGACTGAATGTCTCTGATGTGGATTGGCTTCCCAGCAGCGATAAGGAATCCACCTACCAACACAGGAGACACAATAGATGCAGGTTCGATCCCTAGGTCAGAAAATGGCAACCCATTCCAGTATTCTTGCCCATGGACAGAGGAGCCTGGCGGCTTACAGTCCATGGGGGTCACAGAGTCGGACGCAATCTAGCGACTGAGCATACCCACACACTAGATAAGCACTAATATTTTAGCACTTAATAATTGTTAGAAAAGCAATCTATGGTCAAATAAGTTTGAGAAATTTGAGGTAAAGTTAAGTACAACTTCTTATTTCACTCCCAAATAAATCTATGTAAAAGCATTTTTTTTCTGAAAACAAGCTTATCCTCTTTTCTCACAGTCCCACTTTCCTTAGCTCTCTTATTGATAGTGCCATTTCCATTGCCCTGAGCAACTTGATTTATTTCCCTCTTTCTTTGAATCCAGCAGTGTTCAATAGAAATATAGTGCAAATCATGCGTGTGATTTAAAATTTCTAAGGAATTCCCTGGTGGTTCAGTGGTTAGGACTACATGCTTTCACTGTGGAGAGTGAGGTTCAATCCCTGGTTGGGGAATTAACATCCCACAAGCAGCATGGCCTCCACCCCTCAAAAAAAGTAAAATTTCTAGTAGCCATGTTTTAAAAAGTAAAAAGAAACAGGTAAAATTCATTTTAATATTATATTTTATTTAATCCAATATATCCAAATACTATCATTTCAACATATGACAAGTGGTCAAACACCACAGTGCCTAGGGGCTATCATCTGGACAAAGAGGCATTATCTAATCAGTCATTTCTTTCAGTTACCTCCTAAATGTGTGCTCCACTTCTAGTTTCTCTACTTTCCGGCCTACTGGTCAGTCAATCTTACTAAACCATTGTGCTGTTATTTTACATCTTTTGGACATGCTGCACATCATGTGGGATCTTATTTTCCCAATCAGGGGTCAAACCTGTGACCCCTGCTTTGGAGTCTTAACCACTGGACCACCAGGGAACTCCCCATCGTCCTATTTATAATCTCTCCTCTGTTTAAAAGGTTTTGATGGCTTCTTTGCCTACAGAATAAAGTCCAAACAACTTAATATCCAAAGAACCCCATTATTTGGCATTTTTCCACTTTTCCTCATTACTTCTCATATGCTTATACAACATGCAGCAAAGTAAATTTCACAGTTCTCCAGATAAACACCTTACTTTTATTCTGCTCTAAGACTTGGCTCATCCAACATGAAATTCCTTCCCACCCTATTTCTGCCTATTGAAATCCAACCCAACTTTCATGGCCAAATGATACCTCCTCCTTAAAGTCTTCATTGATTACAATTAGCTGTAAACCTTCTGATCTTTTATAATATTTCACTTTTTCTGCTTTAAAAAAAACTTTTATTTTGAACAATTTTTCAATTTACAGAAAAGTTTCAGGAATAATACAGAGAGAGTTCCCATATACCACTACTCAGCTACTCCTAACGTTAACATCTTGCACAACCATAGTATAAGGATTAAAATAAATTAAAAGTTAATACTTTCATACTCCCATCACTTCATGGGAAATAGATGGGGAAACAGTGGAAACAGTGTCAGACTTTATTTTTGGGGGCTCCAAAATCACTGCAGATGGTGATTGCAGCCATGAAATTAAAATATGCTTACTCCTTGGAAGCAAAGTTATGACCAACCTAGATAGCATATTCAAAAGCAGAAACATTACTTTGCCAACAAAGGTCCGTCTAGTCAAGGCTATGGTTTTTCCAGTGGTCATGTATGGATGTGAGAGTTGGACTATAAAGAAAGCTGAGCACCGAAGAATTGATGCTTTTGAACTGTGGTGTTGGAGAAGACTCTTGAGAGTCCCTTGGACTGCAAGGAGATCCAACCAGTCCATTCTAAAGGAGATCGATCCTGGGTGTTCTTTGGAAGGAATGATGCTAAAGCTGAAACTCCAGTACTTTGACCACCTCATGCAAAGAGTTGACTCATTGGAAAAGACTCTGATGCTGGGAGGGACTAGGGGCAGGAGGAGAAGGGGACGACAGAGGATGAGATGGCTGGATGGCATCACTGACTCGATGGACATGAGTCTGAGTGAACTCTGGGAGTTGGTGATGGACAGGGAGGCCTGGCCTGCTGCGATTCATGGGGTCGCAAAGAGTTGGACACGACTGAGCGACTGAACTGAACTGAACTTCCATAGTATTAACTAAATAAAAAATTTATTCAAATAGTCAAAACTAGAAATAATAAAAAGGGAAATATCTCAAATTTTAATTATTTGTGAAGAGATGTTATATCACTCTTAATGGCATTTACAACAATTCCTTGTCTTAAAATTCTTGGTATACTTAGTAATCCCAGCTAGATTACGAGAACTACTAAAATAAGAGTTTGCATCTTCATATCACCTACAGTGCCTATCACAGAGTAACACACACACACACACACAAATGTGTTGATAATGAAATAATTACAGTGCCAATAGCAACTTTGCGTGCTCAGTCACTAAGTCGTGTCCAACTCCGCAACCCCATGAACTGTAGGCCACCAGGTTCCTCTGACCATGGGACTTTCCAGGCAAGAATACTGCAGTGGGTTGCCATTTCCTCCTCCAGAGAATCTTCCCAACCCAGGGATCAAACCCACATCTCTTAGGTCTCCTGCATTGGTAGGCAGATTCTTTAGCACTGTACTACCTGGGAAGCCGACAGAGCAGCTTTGGGATTCTTTAAGATACTAACATCTTTGTAATAAACAAGTTTGGTATCTGCCTAGCTTCCAACCATCCGCTCTTCTCCAAGAAATCCCCCTATCCTTGGATAGATTAGGCCCCAACAGCCAAGTCTGTATACTTCATAACCATGCCACTTTGAAATGAGGACTCACTTCCGAAAGTGTAATATTCCCCATGAAGGCAAAGAAACAGAGAAAGCTGGTCTGCAAAAAACCCAAGAATAAACAGATACACAAAGCAAAACAGAATGCTTTTCCAGCTCTCCCAGTCCTGCCTATTTTCATCTTTCCCTGAACTAAACACATGCATGTCTTTTGGTTCTTTCCATAACATTCAAAGACACTTCTAAAGTCACCCTATCCCCCCCTTTTTCTTAATCTAGCTTTCATTGTTTCCTGAAACCAGAGTTTTAAAATAATAATGATGGAGACCAAGCCTTCATTGTCAAGGCCACTTACGCTGTCCTCTCCCTAGATCTAATGTCCTGAATTATAACTTTCTTACCTTAAGGGCTGAGACTTCCCTGGTGGCTTAATGATAAAGAATCTGCCTTTATGCAGGCGACTAGGATTCAATCCCTGGGTTAGGAAAATCCCCTGGAGAAGGAAATGGCAACCCACTCCAGCATTCTTGCCTGGGAAATCCCATGAACAGAGGAGCCTGGTGGGCTACAGTCCATGGGGTCACAAAAGAGTCAGATATGATTTAGCAACTAAACAACAACTATAAGGGCTAAGAATCCATTTCTGAAGGAACCTTAAATTTCAGGCAGCTGAAGAGACTGAAATGCACAAAAGAAGAAATGTCTACCTTATTTTGGCAAATAGAGTCTTCTGTAGAACTTTCTCTATTATGCTCTCCTCTCAGAATCCCTACTACTGGTCATAGTCACTGAAAGAGAACACCAATCTACATTAATGAAAGTGATTTTAATGAAAATTATTTTCACTGCTCTCAAGTACGCTCTTACATTGACTTAAGAGTGGCTTATAAAGTATCAAGAGGTCTTTATGGGACCTGTACCAGTGAATAGATGAAGATGCTTTGTTATTAATCATTAATGTCTGCAGGTTATGGGGGTGCTACTCAAATTTCTCAGATATTTTGTTACTTTAAGTAGGCCAGACATCTCCCAGTCAATCTTCTTCATCCAATTAACTATCATAGCCAAAGCAGTTTTACTTTCTCTTCCCTACCTCAAGACCTTTGTATCTGCTATTCTTCCTGCCTGGAGAATCCCTTTCCCCACTCCAGCCCAACTATCTTCATCCTTTATTCCTTTAGCCCTTTCCATGCATAGCATGGTGTGCTCAGAAGCTCAGTCATGTCTAACTCTTTGTGACCCCGTGGACTATAGCCCACCAGGCTCCTCTGTTCATTGGATTCTCCAGGCAAGAATACTGGAGCAGGTTGTAACTTCCTCCTCTAAGGGATCTTCCTGAACCAGGGATCAAACCCGCATCTCCTGTGTCTCCTGCATTGGCAGGCAGATACATTTAAGCAGAACATTCAGCTTAAATGTTCTCCCTCAGAGAATCCCCTCACCACCACCCTCTCTAAATAGGTATTATTCCCTTTCCTGCCCATTCTTCTTTTTTTCATTTCCTTTCTCTGTACTCTAATTGCATTTTGATCAAATTTCAGTTCAGTTCAGTTCAGCTCATTCACTCAGTCATGTCCGACTCTTTGCAACCCCATGAACCGCAGCATGCCAGGCCTCCCTGTCCATCACGAACTCCCAGAGTTTACCCAAACTCATGTCCATTGAGTCGGTGATGCCATCTAACCATCTCATCCTCTGTCGTCCCCTTTTCCTCCTGCCTTCAATCTTTCCCAACATCAGGGTCTTTTCAAATGAGTCAGCTCTTTGCATCAGGTGGCCAAAATATTGGAGGTATAATTTATATAACAAAGTGCACCCATTTTAAATGCACAGGTTGATGAGTTTTGATAAATGTAGCCACCATCACCAAAATCAAAAACTTTTTCATCATCCTACAGATTCCCTTTACCCCTTCCCAAGCAGTCCCACCCCTGGACCCAGCCAATCACTGATCTGATTTCCATCTCTTTGGGTTATATTTGATTTTTCCAGGCTTTCATATATAGAGAATCATTCAGAATATATTCTTTTCAGGCTAAATTCTTTTTGTCAGCATAATGTTTTCGAGAGGCATCCATGTTGGTGTATCAGTAGTTAGTTCATTTTTATTGCTGAGTAGTACTCCACTATACAGAAAATACCTCTTTTCACCACCTGGTGGGCATCTTTGGGTTGTTTCCAGTTGTTGGCTATTGCAAACAAAGCTACTATGAGATTCATGTACACGTCTTTTTGTGTGTATGTGATTTCATCCCAAGGACTGAGTCATATGGCAAATGTTTATAAGAAAGTTTCTCTTCAAACAGGGAGTTTGGGATGGTCATGTACACACTACTATATTTAAAATGGATAACCAACAAGGACCTATTGTATAGCACATGGAACTCTTGCTCAGTGTTAATGGCAGCCTGGATGGGAGGAGGGTTTGGGGGATAATGGATACATGCATATGTATGGTTGAGTCCCTTCACTGTTCACCGGAAACTATCACAACATCGTTAATCAGCCATACCTCAATACGAAATAAAAGGTTAAAAAAAAGAAAAGAAACATTCCCTTTGAAATTCTCTGGCTGTCCAGTGGTTAGGACACTGTATTCTTATTGCCAAGGGCCCAGGTTCAATCCCTAGTTAAGGAACTGAGGTCCCACAACCCATGCTGCCAAAAAAAAAAAAGAAACTTTCCCTCATTTACTCTTCGTTACAGCTTTCAATAGCTTAAAACTCCTTTTTGTTGCATACTTGTTTCTTTTTTCATTTCCCACTCAGCTCTCTTCTAGACTGAAATACCATGAGGCAAGGACCCTGTGTCACTGGTGTTTCACTGAGCCCAGAGGGCCTAGTCCAGTGCTCTTAATAAATATTCTTGACTATCTGAGCAGAAGAAAAATCAGATTGGCCCCTGCCTGAAATATCTTGAATTTGAAATCAAAGGTCTCCAAGTGAATGAGGCCTTAACTATAAACCCCAAAGGAATTAAATGATTTGTAAAACAAAACAAAGCAAAAACAAAACTCTTCCAAAAACACCTATCAATACTCAAGGATGAAGCACGCATAGTGACGTACCTTTCCTGAAGACCACAAAAGTCAGAGCAGCTGAGGTTCTGGGAAGTTAACAAATAAACCTGACAGACTCCATGAGCCAGTAAGCTCCAATCATGTGCACAACTATCCATGGCACTGGGGCCGGCCCTGAGCACGGCCAGAGACGGCAGCTACCCATGTGGTACAAGATAAGGATGCTTCTCTCCCCATAGAAGGAGGAGTGTATCATCTCACTGATAAATTTGAAAGAAGGAACTGGGCAGGCTTCAGTTCAGTTCAGTTGCTCAGTCGTGTCCAACTCTTTGCGACCCCATGAATCGCAGCACGCCAGGCCTCCCTGTCCATCACCAACTCCCGGAGTTCACCCAGACTCATGTCCATTGAGTCAGTAATGCCATCCAGCCATCTCATCCTCTGTCGGAATCCCTCCCAGCATCAGAGTCTTTTCCAATGAGTCAACTCTTCGCATGAGCTGGCCAAAGTACTGGAGTTTCAGCTTTAGCATCATTCCTTCCAAAGAAATCCCAGGGCTGATCTCCTTCAGAATGGACTGGTTGGATCTCCTTGCAGTCCAAGGGACTCTCAGGAGTCTTGGCTGGGCCCTAACTCCCTCCCCTGTCGGTGTCAGGGGCTTGTGGGGTGTGTGCTTTCTGCTCTGCTACCTAGCACCTGGTAAGAAGTTACCCCTGTGGGGATGAGGGGGAGGCCTGAAGTATACAGAACACTGTGAACAGATGGACAAGACTGTCAAAATCAAGGCTTGAGCACAAGCCATAGACCTAAAACCATACTCTTCAACCAGCTTCAGAAGTTTAGAAGGATGGTATTTTGAACACTATCGGACTCCTGTCTCAGTCTCCTAGAAAAATATTAGAAAGGGGTGTGGTGCTTTGGGCTCATAAACTCAATACTCTCTATTCTTCTTACTCTTTCTAGGGCTTACCTCAAGGAGCAAAACAGCTGGTTCACAAACACTTTTGAGAGAAAGAGCTGTGGCTTTATCATCTTTGTATACCCTCTCCCAGCCCAAAAGATACATGGTTAGCACACAGTGGGCCAAAAATATAAAAGCAGAACTAACTTCAGATAAGATGATTGGAGCAGGGCTATAATATGACATCAGACTACTCTCAGTTAGAATTCTTCTGATGCCAATCAACTCCTGAGCAGAAGCCAGCTTGATAAGGAGCAAGTTAATGATAGCAGAAGAATCCCTCAGAACAATCCAACTTCTGGGGCAGTAGTGAGTAGCCCAGGCTGCACCCAGGAATCACCTGGGGAGCTTTGGGGAAAAAAAGATAGCCAGGCTATATCCCAGACAAATAAAGTTGGCACCTCTAGAGGTGGGACCCAGGCATCAGTAATGTTTAATACTCCCCAGGTGATTCCACAGAGAAGGCAATGGCACCCTACTCCAGTACACTTGCCTGGAAAATCCCATGGATGGAGGAGCCTGGTGGGCTGCAGTCCATGGGGTCGCTAGAAGTCAGACACGACTGAGCGACTTCACTTTCACTTTTCACTTTCATGCATTGGAGAAGGAAATGGCAACCCACTCCAGTGTTCTTGCCTGGAGAATCCCAGGGATGGGGGAGCCTGGTGGGCTGCCGT
Organism: Bison bison bison; assembly: GCF_000754665.1. Taxonomy (NCBI): domain Eukaryota; kingdom Metazoa; phylum Chordata; class Mammalia; order Artiodactyla; family Bovidae; genus Bison; species Bison bison. The sequence continues at coordinate 12,920,883 of NW_011494635.1, forward strand.
CTGTGGGGTCGCACAGAGTCGGACACGACTGAAGGGACTTAGCATAGCATAGGTGATTCCAATGTGCAGTCAAGATTGATAGCCAGCATACTAGGCTGACTTTCTTTGGCATAATTAATAATTTGTAAGAAATGAATACTCTGAGGCCACACCCCTAGACCCTCTTTATCTACTTTTTTTAGCCAGAGCCTCAGGTGATTAATACATGTATTAAAGTTTGAGACAGAGTAGTTTCAAATGTATATTTAAGAGTCAACAAAAACTTTTGTAATCTTGGCTGCACCAACTGAGTGATTTAGGTTAAGCTGCTTAACCTAGCTAAACTTATTTGAATAAACTATGACAGGTCTAAATAATGGAAAGCTATACAGCCATCAAAAGGAATTTATAAAATTTTTTTATGCTATGGAGTGATTCCTACAATATTTTAACTGAAAAAATATATATAAACACATATATAGTCTGTGTTATAGAAAGATAAAAACTTAAAATGGGCTTTGGGGATGATTAAATAATATACATTGAGTAGTTAGCATTTTTTCTACAACAGAGTAAGTGCTTAACAAATATCAGCTATTTAACAAGTATTAACAAATATTCCTTTGTTGTACAGTTACTATTTGGTTGTTGTTCTTCAGTCACTGTCATGTCCATCTCTTTGCGATTCTATGAACTGCAGCACACCAGGCTTCCCTGTCCTTCACTGTCTCACAGTGTGCTCAAATTCACAACTACTAACTTGATGATGCTATCCAACCATCTCATGTATGTCCACCCTTCTCCTCCTGCCCTCATCTTTCCCAGCATCAAGGTCTGTTCAAATGAGTCAGCTCTTCACATCAGATAGCCAAAGTATTGGAGCTTCAGCTTCAGCATCAATCCTTCCAATGAATATTTAAGGTTGATTTCTTTTAGGATTGACTAGTTTGACCTTCATGCAGTCCAAGGGACTATCAAGAGTCATTTTCAGCACCACAATTCAAAAGGATCAAAAAAGCATTCTTTGGTGCTCAGCCTTCTTTATGGTGGAACTCTCATATCCATACATGACTACTGGAAAAACTATTGCTTTGATTTTTATGGACATTTGTAGGCAAAGGTCCTACAAAGGTCTGCTTTTTATACGCTGTCTAGGTTTGTCATAGCTTTTCTTCAAAGGAGCAAGAGTCTTTTGATTTCATGGTTTCAGTCACCGTCCACAGTGATTTTGGAGCCCAAGAATATAAAATTTCACTATTTAACTTTTTCCCCATCTATTTGCCATGAAGTGATGGGACTGATGACATGATCTTAGTTTTTAGAATGGTGAGTTTTAAGCCATATTTTTCACCCTCCTCTTTCACCCTTATCAAGAGGGTCTTTAGTTTCTCTTCACTTTCTGACAATAGAGCAGTATCATCTACATATCTGAGGTTGTTGATATTTCTCCCTGCAACCTCAATTCCAGCTTCTGATTCATCCAGCCCAGCATTTCACATGATGTACTCAGCATATAAGTTAAATAAGCAGGGTGACAATATACAGCCTTGATGTACTCCTTTCCCAGTTTTGAACCAGTCCATCATTCCACGTCTGGTTCTAACTGTTGTTTCTTGACCTGCATACACTTTCTCAGGAGGCAAGTAAGGTAGTCTGGTATTCCCATCTCTTTAAGAAATTTCCACAGTTGTGACCCACACAGTTAAAGGCTATAGTATAGTTAATGAAGCAGAAGTAGATTTTTGGGGGGAATTCCCTTTCTTCTTCTGTGATCCAAAAGATGTTGGCAATTTGATCTGTTTCCTCTGCCTTTACTAAATCCAGCTTGTATATCTGCAAGTTTTTGGTTCATATACTGTTGAAGCCTAGTTTGAAAGATTTTGAGGATTAACTTGCTAGCATGTGAAACGAGAGCAATTGTACAGTAGTTTGAAAATTCTTTGGCATTGCCTTTCTTTGGGATTGAAATGAAATCTGACCTTTTCCAGTCCTGTGGCCACTGCCGAATTTTCCAAATTTGCTGACATATTGAGTGCAGCACTTTAAGAGCACCATCTTTTAAATTTTAAATAGTTCAACTGGAATTTCATCACCTCTATTAGCTTTGTTTGTAGTAATGCTTCCTAAGGCCCACTTGACTTCGCACTCCAGGATGTCTAGCTCTAGGTGAGTGACCACATCATCATGGTTATCTGGGTCATTAAGACCTTATTTATATAGTTCTTCTGTGTATTCTTGCCACCTCTTCTTAACATCTTCTGCTTCTGCTAGGTCCATACCATTTCTGTCCTTTATTGTGCCCATCTTTGCATGAAATGTTCCCTTGGTATCTCTAACTTTCTTGAAGATATCTCTAATCTTTCCCATTCTATTGTTTTCCTCTATTTCTTTGCATTGTTCACTTAAGAAGGCTTTCTTATCTCTCCTTGCTATTCTCTGGAACTCTGTATTCAGTTGGGTATATCTTTCCCTTTCTCCCTTGCCTTTTGCTTCTCTTCTTTTCTCAGCTATTTGTAAGGCCTCCGCAGACAACCACTTTGCCTTCTTGCATTTCTTTTTCTTTGCAATGGTTTTGGTCACCACCTCCTGTACTGTGTTACGAACTTCCATCCATAGTTCTTCAGGTACTCTGTTTACCAGATCTAGTCCCTTGAGTCTATTGTCACCTCCACTGTATAATCATAAGGGATTTGATTTAGGTCATACCTGAATGGTCTAGTGGCTTTCCCTACTTTCTTCAATTTAAGTCCAAATTTTGCAATAAGGAGCTCATGATCTGAGCCACAGTCAACTCCAGGTCTTGTTTTTGCTGACTGCATAGAGTATCTCCATCTTTGGCTGCAAAGAATAAAATCAATCTAATTTTGGTATTGACCACCTGGGTCCATGTGTAGAGTCATCTCTTGTGTTGTTGGAAGAGGCTGTTTCCTATGACCAGTGCATTCTCTTGGCAAAACTCTGTTAGCCTTTGCCCTACTTCATTTTGTATTCCAAGGGCAAAGTTGCCTGATACTCCAAGGATCTCTTGAATTCCCACTTTTGCATTCCAGTGCCCTATGATGAAAAGGATATGTGTGTGTCTGTCTGTCTGTCTGTGTGTTCTAGAAGGTCTTGTAGGTCTTCATAGAACCGTTCAACATCAGCTTCCTCACCATTAGTTGTTGGGGCAAAGACTTCGACAACTATGAATTTGAATGGTTTGCCTTGGAAACGAACCAAGATCATTCTATTGTTTTTGAGATTGCACCCAAGTACTACATTCAGACTCTTTTTTGTTTTTACTATCAGGGCTACTCCGTTTATTATAAGGGATTGTTGCCCACAACAGTAGATATAATGGTTATCTGAATTAAATCTGCTCATTCCAGTCCATTTTGCAGTCCATCAGTTCACTGATTCCTAAAATATCAATGTTTACTCCTGCTATCTTCTGCTTGACCAAATCCTATTTAACTTGATTCATAGAACTAACATTCCAGGTTCCTATGCAATATTGTTCTTTACAGCATTAGGCTTTACTTTCACCAACAGACACATCATTCTCAAGCTATTTCTCCACTCTTCCCCAGTACCAAATTGGACACCTACCAGCTTGGGTGACTCATCTTCTGGTGTCATCTTTTTGCCTTTTCATACTGTTCATGGGGTTCTCGAGGCATGAACACTGAAATGGTTTGCCATTCCCTTCCCCAGTGGAACCACATTTTGCCAGAACTCTCCACCATGACCCACCCGTCTTGGATGGCCCTGCACAGCATGGCTCAGAGCTCATTGAGTCACACAAGGCTGTGATCCATGTGATCATTTCGGTTAACATTCTGTGATTGTGGTTTTTGTTCTGGAGACTGTAGGATTATTGTTCTTGCTTCTTCTGTCTGCACTCTGATGGATGAGGATAAGAGGCTTGTACAAGCTTCCTGATCATGGGGGACTGGTTGTGGGGAAAACTGGGTCTTTCTCTGGTGGGCAGGGCCATGCTCAGTAAATCTCTAATTCAGTTGTCTGCTGAGTGGGTGGGGCTGTGCTCCCTCCATGTTAGTTGTTTGGCCTGAGGCAACCCAGTCCTGGAGTCTACAGGCTCTGTGGTAGGGCTACTGTTGACCTCCAAAAAGGACTTAAGCCAACACATGCCTGCCAGGACTGCTGCTGCCAGAGCCCCTGTCCTTCCTGCAGGCCACTTTTGATCCTCCCTCCATAGTTCAGTTCAGCTCAGTAACTAAGTTGTGTCTGACTCCTTGTGACCCCATGGACTGCAGCACGCCAGGCTTCCCTGTCCATCACCAGCTCCCAGAGTTTGCTCAAACTCATGTCCATCAAGTCAGTGATGCCATCCAACCATCTCATCCTCTGTCATGCCCTTCTCCTGTGCTTTCAGTCTTTCCCAGCATGAGGGTCTTTTCCAATGAGTCAGTTCTTCACATCAGGTGGCCAAAGTATTGGAGTTTCAGCTTCAGCATGAGTCCTTCCAATGAATATTCAAGACTGATTTCCTTGAGGATTGACTTGTTTGATCTCCTTGCAGTCCAAGGGACTCTCAAGAGTCTTCTCCAACACTACAGTTCAAAAGCATCAATTCTTTGGCACTCAGCTTTCTTTATAGTCCAACTCTCACATCTATACATGACTATTGGAAAAACCATAACTTTGACAAGATGGACCTCTGTTGGCAAAGTTATGACTCTTTTTTAATATACTGTCTAGGTTGGTCATAGCTTTTCTTCCAAGGAGCAAACGTCTTTTAATTCATGGCTGCAGTAACCATCTGCAATGATTTTGGAGCCCAAGAAAATAAAGTCTGTCACTGTTTCCATTGTTTTCCCATCTATTTGCCATGAAGTCATGGGACCAGATGCCATGTTCTTAGTTTTCTGAATGTTGAGTTTTAAGCCAACTTTTTCACTCTCCTCTTTCACTTTCATCAAGAGCCTCTTTAGTTCCTCTTCGCTTTCTGCCATAAGGCTGGTGTCATCTGTATGTCTGAGGTTATTGATATTTTTCCCAGCAATCTGATTCCAGCTTGTGCTTCAGCCAGTCCAGCATTTCCCATGATGTACTCTGCATATAAGTTAAATAATCAGGCTGACAATATACAGCCTTGACATACTCCTTTCCCAGTTTTGAACCAGTCTGTTGTTCCATGTCCAGTTCTAACTGTTGCTTCTTGACCTGCATACAGATTTCTCAGGAGGCAGGTAAGGTGGTCTGGTATTCCCATCTCTTGAAGAACTTTCCACAGTTTGTTGTGATCCACAAAGTCAAAGGTTTTGGCATAGTCAATAAAGCAGAAATAGATGTTTTTCTGGAACTCTCTTGCTTTTTTGATGATCCAGTGGATGTTGGCAATTTGATCTCTGGTTCCTCTGCTTTTTCTAAATCCAGCTTCAACATTTGGAAGTTCATGGTTCACATACTGTTGAAGCCTGGCTTGGAGAATTTTGAACATTACTTTGCTAGTGTGTGAAATGAGTACAATTATGCAGTAGTTTGAACATTCTTTGGCATTGCCTTTCTTTGGGACTGGAATGAAAACTGACCTTTTTCAGCCCTGTGGCCACTGCTGCGTTTTCCAAATTTGCTGGCATACTGAGTTCAGCACTTTAATAGCATCAACTTTTTCTCCCTCCACAGGAGATCCTCAAAGACTCGCAAGTAGGTATGGCTCATTCTCTTGTGGGGTCAGTGCTCCTTTCCCCTGGGTCCTGGTGCACACAAGGTTTTGTTTGTGCCTGCCAAGAATCTCTGTTTCCCCCAGTCCTGTGGAAGCTCTATAATCAAATCCTGCTGTGCTTCAGATTCCTTGGGGATTTCCAGTCCCTTTGCTGGATCCCCAGGTTGGGAAGTCTGATGTGGGCCCTAGAACCCTCACAACAATGGGAGAACTACTTTGCTATCCTTGTTCTCCAGTTTGTGAGTTGCCCACTCAGCAGGTTTGGTATCTGATTTTATTGTGATTGCACCCCTCCTACCATCTTGTGGCTTCTCCTTTGTCCCTGGATGTGTGGTATCTTTTTGTGGTGGGTTCCAACATCCTCCTGTGGATGGTTGTTCAGCAGCTAGCTGCAATTTTGGTGTTCTCACAGGAGATAAGCACACATCCTTCTACTCCACGATAAATGACGTGGGGAACATGGCTCTCTGGTTTCAGCAAATTGATTTGGGAAGTCATGTTATCAGGACACAAGAAAAATGTGGGTTCCTGGTATTCAGACATTAAAGAGTCCACCTGCTAATGCCCGAGACCCGGGTTCGATTCCTAGGTTTAGACTATCCCATAGAGAAGGGAATGGCTGCCCACTCCAATATTCTTGCCTGAAGAATTTCATGGACAGAGTAACCTAGTGGGCTACAGTCTATGGGGTCACAAAGAGTCAGACACGACTGAGCGATTAACACTTAAGATTTTATTCTGGAAAACATCAAAACTGTACAAAAGTCAGACATCATGAACACTTACTTCCTATCATGCAACTTCAACAGTATTCAATTCATAGTCTTTCTTGTTTCACCTTTGCCCTCACCCCTTCTATGCCTGCGTGGATTATTTTGAAGTAAATCCAAGACACATCACTTTATCATAAATACTCTATTTTCTTTTTGGCTGCAAGTTGCAGCTTATGAGATCTTAGGTCCCAATTAGGGATCAAACCTGGGCCCCAAAGCACTGGGTCCTAACCTAAAACTGCCACAGAATTCCTTCATCATAAGTACTCTTATAGATACTCTTAAAGGATAAAGACTGTTTTTTTTAACACTTTCACAGAGCACATTATAACACAAAAAATTAATTTTTACAGTATCATTAACTACAGTCAGTGTTTAAACTTACATTATTGTCAGTCTTTATTTAAACAATTGTTTTGCTCAAATTAGTTTCCAAATAAGGTCAACATATTGCATTTGATTGTTTTGTCTCTTAATCTTTTTTAACCTATAGGTTTTCCCTCTATTTTTCCTTTGCATTTTATTTATTGAAGAAACCAGGTTGTTTGTTTGAAGAGCTTCCACATACAGGATCTTTATGACTGAATTTTTGTAATTTAACTTGTTCTTCTCTCCCCTATAGTTCTTATAATCTGATAGAGCTAGAGGTTTGATTAGATTTAGGTTTGCTTTCTTTAAAATAATTCCTCACAGGTGGAGCTATTTACTTCTTATTCATCTCATCAGGAGAACAGAAAAATTCTAGTTCATAACATCAACTACTTTGCATCACTATCTCTTTTTTAAAATATATTTGTTTACTGCTTGCTTCTGTATCACATATACTAAATGTTTAATTTTTTGGCTGCACTGGGTCTTAGTTAGGGCATGAGGGATCTAGTTCTCTGACCAGGGACTGAACCCATGCTCTCTGCATTAGGAGCATGGAATCTTAGCCACTAGACCACCAGAGAAGCCCCTATGATCTTTTTTTGATTTGGTTCAGGGATCATCAGACTGGTCCATCCATTATAAAGTTCTCCATCCCAGCTTTCCACCTACTGGAAAGCTATTTACCTATTACCTGTTGGTGATACTGCCTAATGGTGATATATGTTATTTGATTAAGGGCTACAAAATTGTGATATTTTAATTCTGTTGTCTCTTCTGCCTTTGATTAACTGGAATTATCTAATAAACAAGAAACTTCCCTCATCAACTCTATGGTATCCTGAAGTACAACTTATATGGAAAATGCAGGATTGATTCTTTCCTTTTATTGACCATGAACATGGTATTTTGGAATGAATTCATTATCTAGCATCTTCTACAGGTGACCAATGAATTATTTTAAGTACTGTTAAGTATTAAACTTAAGCCTTTTAAAAATGTATTCAATTAATTTCAATACATTAGAGTCACTCTCCCTTTTGAGTTCAAATTGTTCCATATTTGCCCTTTAGATTGACTCCTTGGTCATTTAAACATGACTCTAGACACTTCCCTGGTAGTTCAGTGGCTGGGGCTCCATGCTTCCTTTGCAGGGGTCATGGATTTGACCCTGGGTCAGGGAACTAGGATCCCACATGCCATAGGACATGACCAAAAATTTTTTAATTAATTTTAAAAACTTAAAAAGCAAACAAAAAAAGTGACTCTAGTAGTCTTAAACAGCTGCCTTGTATAACAAGAAGTTCCAATCTCAACTCTAAATTTTTAGTCCAAATCTTGAATCAGCCATTTCTTCAAGGAGTAATTGTTCCTTTCAATGGAACATGGTATTTAAAAGCTACAATTTGGACACTCAGAGTGAGCATTGCTACCGGGCTGTTCATTTTTTCTAGGCCATCTTGATGGATAGAGCTAGAAAATTTTAAAGAAAAAAATATATCATGGATTTATACTAATTTGCATTCATTTTTGAGGTTACAGAGTTTTTATTTAATTTCTTTTATTTTAACCTGAAAATCAAAGGACTTAACATTCACTACTTATTTGCTTTATCTTTAAATATATAGATAATAGTTTCAGAGTAAAAATATCAATATTATCAATAATATAATTACTAAATACTGTTTAAGATTTTTATGCAGTCCTTTCTGTCCTTAGAATGCCTTCTACTAGGAATGAAAAAGCAAATTGTGGTTTAAAGCCATTTGAAATAATTTCTTTCTGTGTAGTTCAGCCAACAACTCAATATATAACTGAGTCCATTTTTTTTTCCATTTTGATTCTATTTTTAGAGATTTAAATTTCTTCTTACTTGCTCTAATGAAGCAAGCTCCCATGTTACATGCCACCCTATAGCATATAACAGAAGCAGAAGATATTAAGAAGAGGTGGCAAGAATACACAGAAGAACTATACAAAAAAGATCTTCATGACCCAGATAACCACGATGGTGTGATCACTCACCTAGAGCCAGACATCTTGGAGTGCGAAGTCAAGTGGGCCTTAGGAAGCATCACTACAAACAAAGCTAGTGGAGGGGATGGAATTCCAGCCAAGCTACTTCAAATCCTAAAAGATAATGCTGTTAAAGTGCTGCACTCAATATGCCAGAAAATTTGGAAAACTCAGCAGTGGCCACAGGACTGGTAAAGGTCAGATTTCATTCCAATCCCAAAGAAGGACAATGGCAAAGAATGTTCAAACTACTGCGTAATTGTACTCATCTCACATGCTAGCAAAGTAATGCTCAAAATTCTCCAAGCCAGGCTTCAAAAGTACATGAACCAAGAACTTTCAGATGTACAAGTTGCATTTAGAAAGGTAGAGGAATCAGAGGTCAAATCACCAACATCTGTTGGATCACAGAAAAAGCAAGAGAATGCCAGAAAAACATCTACTTCTGCTTCACTGACTACGCTAAAGCCTTTGACTGTATGGATCACAACAAACTGGAAAATGCTTAAAGAGATGGGAATACTGGACCACCTTACCTGCTTCCTGCAAAACCTGTATGCAGGTCAAGAAGCAACAGTTAGAACTAGACATGGAACAACAGAGACATGGAACAACAGACTGGTTCAAAATTGGGAAAGGAGTACACCAAGGCTGTATATTGTCACCCTGCTTATTTAACATATGCAGAGTACATCATGCAAAATGCTAGGCTGGATGAAGCACAAGCTGGAATCAAGACTGCTGGGAGAAATATCAATAACCTTAGAAATCCAGATGACACCACCCTCATAGCAGAAAGTGAAGAGGAACTAAAGAGGCTCTTGATGAAAGTGAAAGAGGAGAGTGAAAAAGATGGCTTAAAATTCAACATTCAGAAAACTAAGATCATGGCATCCAGTCCCATCACTTCATGGCAAATAGATGGGGAAATAGTGACAGACTTTATTTTCTTGGGCTCCAAAATCACTGCAGATGGTGACTGCAGCCATGAAATTAAAAGATGCTTGCTTCTTGGAAGCAAACCTAGACAGCATATTAAAAAGCAGAGACATTATTTTGTGGACAAAGGTCTATATAGTCAAATGGCACCCCACTCCAGTACTCTTGCCTGGAAAATCCCATGGATGGAGGAGCCTGGTAGGCTGCAGTCCATGGGGTCGCTAAGAGTCGGACAGGACTAAGTGACTTCACTTTCATGCATTGGAGAAGGAAATGGCAACCCACTCCAGCGTTCTTGCCCGGAGAATCCCAGGGATGGGGAGCCTGGTGGCTGCCGTCTATGGGGTCGCACAGAGTCGGACACGACTGAAGTGACTTAGCAGTAGCAGCAAGGATGTGAGAATTGGACCATAAAGAAAGCTGAGCGCCAAAGAATTGATGCTTTTGAACTGTGGTGTTGGAGAAGACTCTTCCCTTGGACTGCAAGGAGATCAAACCAGTCAATCCTCATGGAAATCAGTCCTGAATATTCATTGGAAGGACTGATGCTGAAGCTGAAGTTCCAATACTTTGGTTTCCTGACAGGAAGAGCTGACTCATTAGAAAAGACCCTATGCTGGGAAAGATTGAAGACAGGAGAAGGGGATGACAGAGGATAAGATGGTTGATGGCATCACCAACTCAATGGACATGAGTTTGAGCAAGCTCCAGGAGATGATGAAGGACAGGGAAGCCTGGCGGGCTGCAGTCCATGGAGTTGCACAGAGTCGGACATGACTGAGAGACTGAACAATAATAATGGATCAACCCATGTGGTAAGGGACTGAGCACCACCTCTGGTCAACAGCCAAAAAAGAAGTGCAGCCCTCAGAGCAACAATTCAATGAGGAACTAAACCCTGCAACAACTACATGAGTAAGCTTGAAAGTGATCCTCCCCAAACTGAGCCTTGAGATAGCTGCAGCTCTGGCCAGCACCTTGACTGCAGCCTTGTAAGAGACCCTGAGCCAGAGGACCCATCAAACCTGCACCTGAAATCTTAACCCACAGAATCTGAGATACTAAATGTGTTGTTTTAAGCTATAAAGTTTTGGAATAATTTCTCTTGCAGCATTAGTTAATGAGTACACCTCCATAGCAGTTGTGTTATGTATACTTAGCTTTTAGATGAGTAGGCAAAGTAGAGTGTTGCTTAATCAATAAATGATGAGGTCAGTTGACCAATGGTCTTGAGTAGCATTGTGTGTGGGGGCCTCTGGCTTTGCCCTCTTCTCCATTTCATTAGTGATTTGGTGGCTTATCCTACACATGGTGGAGAAAAATCCAGAATCAGAGGGCCCTCAACCAACTGAAACAATGACCAAATTGTTTTGATTGTTGCATGAGCTAAATTCAACTCAACAAAGACTCATTAAGTTTGGTAACAATAGTTTGTGGAGCACTACAGGGAGCTGTAGAAAAGGCCAGAGGCCAAAAGGCCCTGCACCCCAACTGCTATGAAAAGGACTTCAGAGAACATCTGCAGCCCCAGGCCAAAGATAGGATTAAGTCAGGGCTACCAAATAGCACAGAAGTACAAGAGAGAGGCCAGGAGTGATGTCTATCAATCCCCTTAAAAATGAAACAGAATTGCAAGGGATTGAAGGACATTATCAATTGTTGCTCTTTTGTCCTAAGTCACAAAAGTCTTCTTAGAAATGCAGTGACTCAATGAGTCAGCACTTGCTTTTAAGAAGATCCCCAAAGGATCTGTATCTCTAATGAAGTTTGAGAAACTCTGGCCTATATAACTCAGTATAATTTGGAATTTTTTATCTCACGTTTTTAAATTGAAATATAGTTGATTTACAATGTGTTCATTTCTTCTGTACAGCAAAGTGACTCACTTATACACATATATACATTCTTTTTTGTATTCTTTTCCATCATGGTTTATCCCAAGATATTGAATATAGTTCTCTGTGCTATACAGTAGGACCTGGTTGTTTATCCATTCTACATGTAACAGTTTGCATCTACTATTTCATACATAAATTTTATTTTAGATTCCACGTATAAGTGATATCATGTGGTATTAGTCTTTCTCTTTCTCTAGCTGTGGAATTTTTTTTATTTATTTATTTTTTGGCCATGTCGTGCAGCTTATGGGATCTTAGTTCCCTAACCAGAGATTGAAACTAGACCATGGCCATGAAAAGCTGGGATCCATGAGGCTACCAGGGAAATCTCTGGAATTTAAACTTTTTACTGTGAGCACATATTCATGTATTACCTGTGTAATTAGAAGATGATTTAAAGAGACTGGATTATGGGATTCCCCTGGTGGTCCAGTGGTTAAGAATCCACCTGCCAGTGCAGACACAAAAATGTAATCGTCGGTCCAGGAAGATCCCACACGCCACATGCTGCAGAGCAACTAAGCCTGTGCACCACAACTACTGAGCCCTTGTGCTGCAGCTACTGAAGCCCGAGCACCTAGAGCCCATGCTCTGCAACGAGAAGCCACTGCAGTGAGAAGCCACTCACTGCAACTAAAGAGTAGTCCCCTACTCACAACTAGAGCAAGCCTGCATGCAGCAATGAAGACCCAGCACAGCCAAAATTAATAAATACACTCTACGGACTCAATATTAAATATAAATAGATAAATAAAGACACTAGATTATAAGGAAGGTGAAAATCCTGAGGAGAGACTGACCCCCTCCACCCCTGGCCTGCACTGGGTGGGAAGGAAGGAGTCTACTGAGGCCAGAAGGTGAGGGCCACATGTAAGGAACAGAGGTGCTTGTCTCCTGAGGAGAGATTCTTGAAAGTGAAGGCAGGAGGGAAATGGGGGGGGGGTCCTGAACAAGCCCCCTAGATTTAAAGTTTTGTTTACATTCACTGCAGAAGCCTCGCTTGAAGCAGCTATCTGGCCAGGGTAGATCCTCAGAACCGTGGGCTTGAATAAAGAAAATGTTAAAGGATCTTAAGTCATAGAGGTAATAATAGCTGAATTTCTGCAAACATGTGCCCATCATTCTAAAGACATTGTCCTGACAGCAAGCAGGGAAAAAAGCATTCTTTCAATAATTACCACATTTTCTCTCTTTTCTGATTCCTTTGGACAGGTCTCCTGCAAGAAGCTCATTTCCGGCTGCATGTGATAATGAAAGGATTTTTCTTTCTTCTGATGTTAAATACAAGTAAATTGATTAAATAGGAAACAGCATCTGATTGCTAGGAAGTCAGCGATTCAGACAGTAGGGCATTGGCACCTGGGGATGGGGAAGGGGGACACAACAGGGGAAGCCAGGACAGCCCGGCTGTGCCAAGGACACACTCAAGGGCTGATGGGACTGAGCTCTGCAGGAGAGAGAATTTGCCATCACCTGGTCTAGCCTCACAGTTTATGGATCCAGGGAGGAAAGAGATGCCAGAAGTTGGCTGTGGACCCAAAACTAGAACACAGGGCTCCTTCCCTTCTTCATCTTTCTCAACACCCACCCCCCATTTTCTCTCTCCACCACCACCCTTCTGGCTGCTTCCCCCACCGCCTCCCTTCTTTTTCTGAGTACCCTTTTCAGCATGTATATTTTACTTCAATAAAAAGCTGTGGGGTTGAAGGGGTATTTTGGTTTTGTTGCTGTTTTTAAAGAAACAGCATTGAGTAAGTGAAAGGAAGATATTCAATGTAAGTTTTCAAAACACAGGCAGGAAGATGAGAATTTGCTCTGAAGAATCTGAATTAAGCCACGAGAATTAGGAAGGCTAATAACTGAGAGGGATCTATTCAAAGAAAACTTCCAATAGGAGCTGGGCTTTAAGCTAGGCCTTAAAGAAAACAACTTTAGTGGGTGCAGTAGATAAGCAATGAATTGGAGCACAGTCCTCCAGCCTTATCTTCACAGGCAGCACCACTGACCTCAGGGAGGGATGGGGAGCTGGATAAAGTGTGTATGTGTCCATTCCCATCCTATTCCAGCAGTTCTTTCCCTCTAAGAGACTGAATACACAAAAGGACTGTGGCCAGACCATATATGACCATAGAACTCTCTGCAGTAATCAGCCTGGAAAGCCAGACCACTTCTGTAGCAATCATCCCAGAATCATCAGGTCTTGGATAAAGTGTGCCACCTTCTTCCCAATCCACAACCACCTCTTCCCTCTTTTCCAATTCAGGACCAACCAGAGGAAGCCAAATATGCTCACCAACAAATCATAATAAGATGCCTCTCTTCTAGTTAGCCAACCTCCAGTGTCCCAGGCAAACAACCTCCTGTTATAGCACTTCTGAAGCCTTCCCTTTCTTTCACTCACCATGTTTTCCTAGTCCCTGCCTGTCTTTGATTCCCTCCCTGCCAAATGCAAATGATGGTAGGTGCTTTTGCAAGCTCAGAATGAACAGCCTCTGTTTATTCTCACTTGGATGACCTTGGTTTACCTCCATTATCTCTAACAGCGAGTCTGGACTCAAACTCAAAGTACTCATGAAAGCTGACTCCCAAATCAAATGTAACAAAGATAAACTTTCAATGCCATAGATCAGTTTTATTTCTGTATTTTTTATAGGAATAGAATCACATATTCCATTCCATTCCAGTCAGTATACTGACTTCTTTCTCAGTATCATGTCTGTAAGATATATCCATGCTGTGTGTAGCAATATTTTCATTCAAACTCATTGTTAAAAGACACTTGCTCCTTGGAAGAAAAGCTATTACATTACTTTGCTGACAAAGGTCCATATCATCAAAGCTATGGTTTTTCCAGTAGTCATGTATGGATGTGAGAATCGGATTATAAATAAGGCTGAGCATCGAAGAATTGATGCTTTTGAGCTGTGGTGTTGCAGAAGACTCTTGAGAGTCCCTTGCATTGCAAGGAGATCCAACCAGTCCATCCTAAAGGAAATCAAACCTGAATATTCATTGGAAGGACTGATGGTGAAGCTGAAGCTCCTTGGCCACCTGATACGAAGAACTGACTCATTAGAAAAGACCCTGATGCTGGGAAAGATTGAAGGCGGGAGGAGAAGAGGACAAGAGAGGACAAGATGGTTGGGTGGCATCACCGACTCAATGGATATGAGTTTGAGCAAGCTCCAGGAGATGGTGAAAGACAGGGGAGCCTAGCATGCAGCAGTCCTTAGGGTGGCAGAGTCGGAAAAGACCGAGTGAATGAACAACAACAATATTCTACTGTATGACTTAACCCCAACTTATATATGCATTCTACTATGGATAGGCCTTGTGGATCGGTTCCAGTTTGAGGCTATTATGAACAGTGCAGTTAGAAAAATTCTTGCACATATCTTGGTAGACATGAGCTCTTGTTTCTGTCATGTATACACCCAAGGTAGAATTGCTGAGTCGTAAGTTATACATGTGTTTAGCTTTAGTAGATACTGCCAATTTTCCAACAGGTTTTACTAACTTACATTCCTCCTAAAGTTTAAGAAATTGCTCTGTATTTCCATCAACATGTGATCTTTTATTTTTTCAGCTGTGCTGGGTCTTCGTTCCTTTGCACAGGCTTTCTCCAGCTGTCAGGAGCAGGGGCTCACTGAGGTGCACAGGCTTATCTTGGTAGCTTCTTTTGTGGAGCACAGGCTCTAGGTGCACAGGCTCAGAAATTGTGGCACACGGGCTTAGTTGCTCTGTGGCATGTGGGATCTTCCTGGACTAGGAACCCATGTGCCCTGCATTGGTAGGTGGATTCTTAACCACTGGACTATCAGGGAGGTCCTCATCAACACTTGATCTTGTCAGACACTTTCATTTTAGCCTTTCTGGTAGGTGTCTGTAAACTTATACTTAAAATTTTTCTTGTTCCCTAGAGGCTCTAAGTTTTACTGTTTTCCTGGATTTCATTGTTGTAATTGTTAATAGTACATGACAGTAAAGAATCTGCCTGCAGTGCAGGAGACCCAGGTTCAATCCCTGGGTTGGGAAGATCCCCTGGAGAAGGAAATGGCAACCCACTCCAGTATCCTTGGCCTGGAAAATCTCATGGACAGAGGATCCTTGTGGGCTGCAGTCCATGAGGTCACAAAGAGTAGGGCACGACTGAGTGACTAACATACATACATAATCAAAACAACATTTTTCTCTCCCTCTATCCCACTCTTGCTCATGCTTTTAAGCCACTCACAATTAAATTGAAGACAGTAAGTGATAGAAGGGGGCACTGAAGGTAGGCTTTTTGCTTTATTACTATGTGTCTCCAAGGCCTATCCTCATACTCTGCACTCAGTAGGAGCAAAATAAATATTTGTTGTAAATACATGGAAAAAAAAATGACATGAAAGCCTATTTGTCTCCACCATACTTCCTGGCCTCTGAAGGGTACAATTGACTTACTCAATTTAGGCCTTCGACCTGGCACACGGGAATCCTTTAACAACATCTATTAAACCAAACTGGCCTCCAGAGGACCGGCTTGTGCCTGCTGCCTCGCTTCATGCAGCCTCAGGCCATTGAGTCTGGACACACATATGATTATATTCATATTGTCACAAATCCCCGAGACTATATTAAATTATATATTGAATATTATTATACTATTAGTGCAAGTGGCAGTTCTTGGAACACCAGGAAGAGATGTGTGAAATCTCACCTGAAATGGGGCCCCAGGTTCTGACACCTGATCAGCTGAGGGTCAGGGGCATGGAAAACATCCAACTCAGGCTCAGGGGCCAGTTTTCCCTTGCACTGTCCTCTCTGACCCTTCCTCCCTCTCGGTCTTGCAGATCAGCTATAAATTGGGTCACAATTATATCCCCCTTCATAGGGTCATTGCGAGGACTAAACAAGTTAATCCATGTAAGGCACTTTGCCTAGCACCTGGCATGCAACAAGGTATGGGGAAGTGGCAGCCCTTTTTATTTTTGCTGTTGTTAACAGCAACAGCAGGAGTGAGGAATGCTGAGTGACCATGCCTTGCACCAAATGTGAACTTCATGACCCTGGGCTATAGGGAAAGGGCAGAAAGGGGAGCACAAGGGAGCATGTGCTTTTCACCCATAATGAGTTATCACAGCATAGATTAGCCCAGGGATCCTGAACACTACCATAGTGCACTGGTAGGAAGCAAGGAACCTTAAGGCCTGAATGACTCCATCCCAAGGAGACTCCTATAAGATCAGGAGCCATGCTGTGAAGTTTGAATCTGGCCAAGGATGGGACTTTCTGCCAGATGGAAGGGCTCTGTGAAAGCCTAATGGAGACCCCTAATGCAATGGAGCAAATTGCCATTGGACATACCCATTGGTCCCCACCTCTCTGGGACAGGAGCAGTAGCCAAACACCTTCAAGGAGCTTGTCAGTGAAGGAAATTCCTCTGGTTATCTCCTCCTAAGACAGAGAACCAGTGCTGCCCATACTCTGAACTGGTTCAAAAGGGATGTCACCAACTGAGGCTAAAAAGACAAGTGGAGAATGCCTTGGGAACAAAAATTTTAAAAGAGGGCCTTGGCTACAAAACCTCCTGTCCTAAGTCTTCCCCTTGACTTTCTGAACTCTTCACTTTCTGACTTACAAAAAGAACTTGTACAAAAAACGAGGGATCAGGCAGGGATGAACAAGACAGGACTCATAATTTTTTTTTTTTGGCCTTATCCCACGGCATGTGGGGGCTTCCCTGGTGGCTCAGTTGGTAAAGAATCCACCTGCAATGCAGGAGACCCAGGTTTGATCCCTGGGTGGGGAAGATCCCCTGGAGAAGGAAATGGCAACCCACTCCAGTATTCTTGCCTGGAAAATCCCAGGGACAGAGGAGCCTGGCAGGCTACAGTCCATGGGGTCACAAGAGTTGGACACGACTGAAGCGACAGTACATAGCACAATGGGCATATGGAGGGAGGAGTAATTATTCTATTTTCTATACTTCTGTGTGTCCTTAAAAGTTTTCCACAATAAAAAAGTTTCATAAAGTAGACTATGAATAACCCAAGGCCTGAAAAAGTAAAGGGCATACTGCTCTCTGACTAGAAATTCCCCTGAATCAACTAAATCTGAGCATGTCCAACCAAGGAAACAAGGTGAGAATGTGGTATTAGCCTGCTTCCAGTGGGTCATCAAGCGAAGTTGGCAGGTGTTTCCCAGGGCAAGAGAAGCAGTAGTGACTCTTAGGCTTTGAAGGAAATGCTTCAACAGGGGAGAGAAAAGATGGAGAGAGATTTATATGCAGATACCTATTGCCAAGTCTGCCCTAAGTGCTTAGGGCCCTCTGACCTCACCCCGGCTTTTACCCCAAGGTGAAGGTACTTTCCCATCTCCAAGTATAGGTGACTAGACCCCTGTCCGGGGGTAAGGTCCTTCCTCACTCCCTTCACATCATCCAGGCCACGGTGACCTGCCTGGGTTTCCCTCCTACATGCAATCTCCTGCAACTGAAACCATATTCCAAACCCAGGACTCTTAAGATCTGACGCATCTCATCAACTACCCCAAGCTCTCTCCTTGCCAACAGCCAATCCCAATCCTGCCTGAAGTTGGCATTTTAGTTACAACAGCCAAAATAGGAATGCTACACAATGCAGGCTAAGTCAGGGCTTCTGGGCAGCATAATTTGAAAAGTGCCAGGACAGTCCCTGAAGGTTTCCTACACACCTTATCTACAGATCTCTCCAAAACAGCTGGTCACTCTGTTTGAAATCCTGCAATTTAAGAAGCATTCTTTGGGTTTACAAACTGCTTTCTGGAGATACTTTTTTCCAAAGCTATCTTGGGAGGATAACACATTAAAACCAATACCTGTTCATGAATTGTTCACTGATCTAGGTACCTAGGAAGAAGGAGCCCAGAAGGCTGGTTAAGAGTAAAGGTAACACATAGTGGTCGCAGACAGCTTCACTAGGGACCATTCCTGGCTTCAGGGTACAGGTGGTTCAGTCTGGAGAGAGGGCTGAAGATAAGTTCAGAGGCAGAGGTAGAAGCCATTAGGTTGCTGAACTCCCTGAGGGCAGTACAAAGAAAGACTGTAGTAGCCAAAGCAGGGTGCAGGACTCTGCAGACTGACAGCTTGGGGGTGGGCCACAGTGACCCCCTAACTCTTATGTCTCCCTAGAGCTCTAGTCCCTATCCCTTCCAGAGCCCAGAAATGAAGGTAGCTCCTGAGGCTCCTGTGCCTGGCCCTTGTCCAGCAATGGCTGCCTGGAAAGCACCCACAAGGATATCCTTCAATCCATCTGGCTGCTGCAGGGGGCACCCTAGCCCCAACCCTGCACAGATGCCCCAGTAGACATGTCTCCCTCCTCACTCCCCAACAATCCCCAATGCATGGAACAAAGTAAGGGATAAATATGAAAGGGGCATAGGCAGGAGGGGCTGGGTCTGCTTCTAAATGTGTGGTTAAGTGCTCCAGCCCCTCCACATTTGAATAGTGACAAAACCAACATGCATGCAAACTTCAGTAAGTAAAATGCCAGGAACCATTCTAAGGTTTATACAGATAAACTAATTTAATCCTCACAATATTAGGACATGTATATCTATATAATTTTACTATTCATACCAATTATACAGGTGAGAAAACGGAGGCATAGAGAGATTAACTCCTTGCCCAAGAGCACAGAGTTAGTAAGAGACAGAACAGGGCCTAACTTACCCTACACTGCAGCAGTGCATACTTAAACCCACTGGGCACTCTGCCTCTCATGCCCTCATCTCTACCTGGCTAGGCAGGGAAAGGTGAGGGGAGCATTTAGCAGCCTCCTGCTTTGGACCACGCACTTGACAAAGATCCATAGGCTCCAATCTCAGGAGAATTCAGTGAAGGATGAGATGCAATCCTCATTGTCCACATGTGTAAGCAAGACCAGAGAAGTCTGATTATCTGCCAAGGCCACACAGCCCACAAAGAGGTGGAGCTGAAATCCAAACCTTGGCCTGAGCTCTGTCCTGCACGTTCTCCCTCTCCAACCCCCATAGGGAGCTGAAGAGAACAGAGACTGGGATGAGGAGGCTGGAGAGGGGCTCTTTAGGTGCTCCTCACGTCTAGCACATGATCAGGCTTCCCATGGGGGTCCGTGGGACTCTCTGGACCTCCTCCCATCCTTGTGTGGTAGGGAGGGGAACCAGACAGACAGGGGACTAAGTCCTTAAAAATGAGTAGCAGCTCCCTACTGCTCTGCAGGGGGCTACTGGGCCACTGGGGGCTACAGCGATGTCCCCTACCCCATCTATTGGTTGCAGGGACCAGGCAGGATGGGGAAGGTTTCTGACCCACTGTGGTCCCCAGTGGCACCTCCTGATCCTTGCACTTGGGTAAAGAGGGATAAGGCCTAGACAGGAGCACCTTCTCCAGGGATTAAGGGCAACAACCAGATGGCCAGCTGGGTGAGGACTGGAGCACCAGGAGCAGCCCAGGGACCGGTAAGCCAAGGATGGTGGGGGAGCCACCAAGGGCATGAGATGGGACAGAAATACTGCCCCCAAGGACTAGGCCTGTGGCCCCCTGCCTCCCATCTGACCCAGCTTCTGCCAGCCCTGAAAAAAGGGTCAAGGATGGTGAGACAGCTCGGCTCTGTGACTCAGGCAGATGTACCATGGGAAAGAGAGAAGATGAACAGCAAGAAGGACCCAGGAGCTTCACTGGGGTAGGCGCCGCCGGTACAGTGAAGCCAGGAGCACTAGAAGTGCCCCGGCCATGGCCACCCCGAGCCACGAAGCCCAGGGCATGGTCCTGACCACAGGCAATTCCTTCAGTTCATCCTCTTCCGGGGTAGTGTATGTCCCGGGGCTGTCCCCCAGGAGGGAGGTGCTGGGGTTCTCATGGATCCTAATGGTGTCTTCCGACACATACTCATTCTCCTCGGGGGCATTGTCAGGCCCTATGCCCAAGGAGTTACTGTGGCTGATGGCGAGATCCGCGGAGCAGACTGAGAACGGCTGGCTGTCCATCCTAGATACCAGCCTGCCAGGCTTGCTCAGCTCCAGCTCTGAGCCACAGCAGTCAGAGCTGCTGTCTGGCCAGAGTGATGTGCCTCCAGTGGCAGTGCCTGTGGGCACTGGTGATGCTGGAGTCTCCTGGGAAAGAAAGGAGGAACTAGAGGGACTGGGGATGGTAGGGTACAAGCCAGGTTGGGTAGCCCCACTCCCAGGACAGGCCAAAAACTGACACCCCAACCCCTCAGTAGCCAGCCCACAGTGCCAAAAGGCAATCGTCTCTTGGGGACTCAACTCACTGATGGTGCAGGAAGACAGTTGGGGAAGAGGGGACTAAGGCCTTGCAGGAGCATCAGTGGTGAGACTTCCTCCAGGGCTGAGAGCTCTACTCACTGGCCTGCTTCTGAGCTCACTTCTACCCCCAGGGAACCGTTGGTCATGTGTGGTCTACTCTACTTTGACTTTCTGCCTGGGCTTGATGGCCATGAAGCAGCCACAGGGTCAGAGGTTGGGCCATAGACTTGGTTCCGCCAGGCAGACAGCAGCAGTAGGGTTAGATAAGCAGGCTCAGAGGCAACTGTGGAGGCTACTAGGTCAGAGTAGATGGGCCGGGACTAGAGTTTATAAAACCTTGGTCACGGTGGGGCAAGCCAGATATCCCAGCAGTGAAGAGCAAGGTGTTGAGGCAAATAGGAATGTTTCTTCATCTGCAAAATAACACTGCTGAGTTTAAAGGGGAGCCATGAGCTCTAAATGGGTTAATGCACATAACCAGCAGAGGTGGTCTAGCAAGCCTGACCCTCCTGAACCATCCACACTTGATTATTATTATTCTAAAGAATAGGGTGTTAGGTCTGGATGAGATTGGGTCTCAGTTCTCCCTATTCCCTCAAAAAGCAGGATTTTTTGATCCTGATCCCCGGATCAGCCCTGGATCAGGCTGGAGTCAGAATGGAGACTGAGAGGGGCTGGAGGGAATGGCTTGGATCACTGCTAGGAGGGGTAAGAACTCACCTTCACGAGTCTATTGCTGCTCCTGATGGTGAGCCTTGTGTTGGCAGGCACCTTACTGGGCACTGTGCTTGCAGGTATCCTGTGGTCAGGTATCCCACTAGTAGGCACTTTGGGTGGCACCATGCCAGAACGCACTGAGTTGATGGGCAATCTGGATGGTGCTAGATTGGTGGGCACTGCACCAGGGGGCTTCAAGCTGGTGGGCAACTTGGAAGGCACTGAGCTGCCAAATGCTGAGTTGGTGGGCACCTTGGAGGGCACTGTGCTGGCAGCCATAGGGTTGTTGGGCACCCCTGCCCCACTGGAGCAGATGGTACCTTCAGCCTGGTCACCAGCACCTCCTGCAGAGGTCAAGCCAGTGGAGGAGGAGGAGGTGCCAACAGATGGAGCTGACAATGAGGGTCCAGGTAAGTGGTTGCCCTGGGGGTAAAACGGGCCAAGGGCTGGAAGGAGACAGTCGGAGACACAGGCCCATGGAGTGACGTGGAACTGGAGACCACACCTGCTGTGTGAGTACTGCCCAGTTCTGTGTCTTGCTCCTGACGTACACTGGAGGTCAGAGTTCTGAGGGCCACCGTGTCAGACAAGGGCTCCAGGGGGCCACCCAGCCTCTTCAGGACAGCCCCAGAATGG
>NW_011494635.1:12943241-12952552 GCF_000754665.1 Bison bison bison
TGCACCAGGGGGCTTCAAGCTGGTGGGCAACTTGGAAGGCACTGAGCTGCCAAATGCTGAGTTGGTGGGCACCTTGGAGGGCACTGTGCTGGCAGCCATAGGGTTGTTGGGCACCCCTGCCCCACTGGAGCAGATGGTACCTTCAGTCTGGTCACCAGCACCTCCTGCAGAGGTCAAGCCAGTGGAGGAGGAGGAGGTGCCAACAGATGGAGCTGACACCGGGGGTCCAGGCAAGCGGCTTGCCCTGGGGGTAGAACGGGCCAAGGGCTGGAAGGAGACAGTCGGAGACACAGGCCCACGGAGTGATGTGGAACTGGAGACCACGCCTGCAGTTGGTGAAAGAAAATGAGAAACACAAACCCACGGGAGTGTTATCCTTGGATCAGAGGGATAGAGAAGGGTCTCTCTGTCCCAATTCACACCATCCCTACTGCATCCAACCTCCCACCCACGGAGGAGTCTCCAGTCCCTTTAGTCACTGATCCCAGGGCTGAAGGCATAATGGTTGCAGACAAATCCTTGGTCCTGTCCCTCCTCGGTCTCTGACCTGTTGTCTCGCAAGAGCAAAGTGATCCCTCCCTCTAACAGGGTCTAGGAGCCTGAAAATCATTATTAGTTTTCCTCTCTGTATTTTTTTCTCCTGCCTGGGACACCCTCTTTTCTCTTGTCTGCTTCTTTCAACCTCTCCTTAGACTAGCAGAATCCTGGATGTTTCTCCCATTGCCATCTTTCTTCTCAGCAGGAACAATCAGAGGCCAGGGCAAGGGGCAGCAGGATGGCTCAAGCAGAAGAGCTCACCCCAGTCATATGGCACCAGAGGCCCATATGGTGCCCCCCTTCTAGGAGGCCTGAGGGCTTGCGGGTGCGGGGACAAAACCATCCCTGGGAAGAGGGCCTGAACTGGGGGAAGCAGGAGGGAGTAGGTGGTGATAGTCCATAAAGGCAGTTATATAAGGATTTGCCACGGAACTCTGAAAACACACATGCCAGGCCCTACATCTGACAAAGGTCAGGGGTGATTCTGATGTCCACCCCATCCCTACCCCAAATCTACCACCATAACGTCTCATGGGACCTGTGTCCATACTTCTACTGAAATCAAAGTGCCCTTTGTCTCCCTGATCCACAGCAATATTTTCTGAAAAGGTGTTTCACAGCAGGCTGGCGCTGCCAAGTGCAAAAGGATGCTTGAGATAGAGTGACAGGAGCATGGAACACTAAGGATGGCTTCTCTGAACCTTTAACTTCTCGTGTGCCTTGTGGCTGTTCCATGGGCACTGGGGGCTGGCTGGGTACCAATGTTATGTGGAACTCAATTTAGGAAATATGCCAGCCTTAAAGATCAGAGTAGACAGTATTATACTCCTGAGACGTCTGATGTGAGGGTCCAGGCACTTGAATGATGAAGAATATACTTCCTCTGGAGATTGAAATGTTTGAGTGATTTGCTGGGAGGTGGAGACCCCTTTGGGATGGGGCAATGCTCCCTGCCAACAGCTGGCCCAGCCCTGTACTCTCCTTACACTGTCCTCTAGGTCCTGGCGCATCCCTTATATAGTCCCTTAGGCATAGTGCAGACATGGCCCTAATTCACTTCTACCTGTATCCATGCCCTCTGCAATGTGACCTTATCAGTCCTCTCATCGAGGGATGGAGTTTATCTTTCTACTCCTCGATGCTGGGCTGGCCTGGTAATTTGCTTTATCCCACAGAAAGAAGCAGGAGGAAAACCGCATCAGTTTTGAACCTATGACCCAGGAGTCCTCTCTCCCTCTCTCAGAACAGAGCTCGGCTCAGGTATATGAAATGGGCTTGTTTACTGGGAGACGAGAGGTTCATGGAAGAGAACCGAGATGCTCCAGCCAAGAGCCATAAACAACTTATATGTAAACTGATGTGTATACAAGAGGGAATTCAGCCCAGCCGAGCCAGCCCAAATTGCTGACCCACACAATCACGAGCTGAATAAACAGTTGTTATTTTAAGCTACCAAATTCTGAGACTGTATGTTACAAGCAGATACTAATCAATATGTCCTCTGAGGAAGGTTGCTCCCTGGGGAATACCACCTTTGCCTCCTGTCCAAGAAAGCCAGAGGGATAACCCTCTTACCCTCACTGGGAGGTCAGAAAGGCACTATAATTTCAGAGTCCATGCATACCTGCTGTGTGGGTATTGCCCAGTTCTGTGTCTTGCTCCTGATGTACACTGGAGGTCAGAGTGCTGAGGGCCACCGTGTCAGACAAGGGCTCCAGGGGGCCACCCAGCCTCTTCAGGACAGCCCCAGAATGGGATGCTTGTGGGGCTTTCTCTGAATTCTGCAAGAGGGAATATAGGAATAAGGCAGTCGCTTCTTCCAGGAGCTGGCAAAGGGCAACTTATGCTTGAGACAGCTCCTACAGGCCACAGTCCATGCCACAGAGCACAGGACCAAGGAAGCCTTTACCTCGGCCTTGGCCATTGCCAGAACGTCTGTCTACAGGTGACTGTGAATCTCCTTCATAGAAAATCATCGTATGGGAGAGTCTCTACTCATCTGTCTGGCCCTAAAGAAAAGTCTCCCTCTCTGGGGCCACTGCACAGACCCTTTCTCAGGCTTCAAGTTCATGATTTGGTGTCTCCTGGACATCTAACTGCCCAGTCATCATATCCCAATAGAATCAGACATATTTCCCCAAAACTTGGCTTTACTGGTGATGATTACAGCTCCAACTATCCATCTCTTACCCCACCACCTCCTGCTCCCTCACTCCCCCTATCCGGTCATACCCTGATCCCTTGACTCAGCTCAACATCTCAAATGGACCATTGCAAAGACCTCAAAATTGTGACCTCACAGCTGACTGATGACAGAGGGGTGAGGCTGCCATGTGGTGAAGACCTGGTCAACAGTCTGGCAGCTGGTCTGGGGCAGATGCACATTGTTCTGAGCAGAGTTTAGGCAGGATCTGTGAGGGGCTTCCAGAAGGCTGGGTGGGCAGAAGCAAAAAGACAGGAACACAAAAGCAAGAGGTGTGTGGACGCACCTCTCCCAGGGACTCTGGTGGCTGGGTATCCTGGACAGGCATAGGGTAACTTGGCTCGTACTCTGTGTGGCCATTGTCAGGGATGCTGGGGGCCACAGCAGGTGTGGAGGGCCTTGGAATCTCAGCAGGAATTGATGGTGGCTCCAGTGGGGCTGGAGGGTGGTTTGGACTCCCTGAAGGATAAAGATAAAGTAAAGTCAAGGAGGAACTGGAGACTCTCAGGGACAGGAGAGGCCTGGGTGCTCCCAGGTCATGGTTATCAGTTTCCCCACAGCATCAACAGCTACCCTGAGGTGGAAGGCATCCCTCAGGGGAGACCCGTGTCACCAAGTGGAAGGCAGGTACTAGAGGGAGAGTGGAGATGTAGAGGGCAAGGAGTGGTAGAGGCAGGAGACGGGAGAGCGCGGGGGGCGCCTCAGAAGCCTCTCACCACCCTGCCTGTATCAGCAGTCACCACTTCTCTGTCCCCAGGCATTCTGGACACAGTGGCTTTCTTCTCCTCCTTGTGGGTGGCTTTCACCACTAACTGACCCTTGACCTAAAGCTGCTTCCTTAACCCCTCCCCTTGGCCCCCACCAACCATGCCTGGTCCTACCACAGCTGTTTGTGTCTGGGGAAATCACAAATTGTTAATCTCCACAAATGAAGAGATGAGTTAGGAAGGAAGGAAAGAAGGGGGGTGAGGAGAAAGAAAGGCAAACATGGTGATATTTTTAAGGCTGTGGATCTGAGTAGTGTGTCAGGAATTGTCTCTATCTGAAATATAGACAGGTCTTGTGTGAGTTTTCTTCCTGCCTCAGGCCCTGAGACCCTGGCCCCAGTGGACCCCCTCTGAGTACTTGGCTTGGCAGGGAGCACTGAGAGCGCAAGGAGGGATAGTGGGGCAACTGGGGGTTGGAGGGAGTGGGTGGTTAGGAGGCTCTAGGGGAAACGAGGGGGAGGGGAGGAGATGAGGGGAAAGGAAGGAAAAAGCCCGTGAGGAGGAAAGCAGAGACAGTCATGGGATGGGGAGAGAAGAGATGAATAGAGAGAAGGAAGGTGAACACGGGAGAGGAGACAGGAGGAAGTGAGAAAAGCGTAGCAGGCAAACATCATAGCTGCAAAAATTAGAGGAGGCTGCATTTGCTGGGCACGTGGAAGGTGCCAGCTCCTGCTAAGTGCTCAACATGTCATCATCCTGTGGTTTTCACAGCAGCCCTACAAGCTAGACGTTGGCATTAGTCCCATTTTACAGAGAAGACTGAGACTTAGGGAATGAAGAGGCTTGGTCAAAGGGTTAATAATGATTAATAAGTCGCTAAGTAGGGATCTACACTCAGGTTTGCCCACTGCCCAGGAGTGATGGGAGAGAGGGTGACAGAGGAAGACAGCAGGTATAGGGTAAGGGGAGAGGGACAGCAAAGGCCAGGGGAATCAGAGAGGAGTTCCAGAAGAAGGGCCAGGGCAGGTGGCTCACGTGGCAGGTTGCTTTGGTAGACATGGGCCACTTCATCAGCGAGAACAGTGTGCTCACAGGCCCTCAGTGCCCGGATGAAGGAATCCACCCAGCCGTTCCTCCGCCGAAGACTGTCGAAGAGGTTCCAGAGGGTGCCCTGGTTCCCCCAGCGGTCAAAGTGGGCCCGAAGTCGGTCCTGAAAGACACAGCCCCGCCACCCAGATCAAGTCAGGTAGCCCTGACCCCCTCCCACAGCTACAAGTGGAGGTACCTAGAAAGCTACAAGAGGGAGGCAGCCATCTGAAGCTGGGTCAGAGCCCAGGACAAGGCCAGAGTTTTGAGCCCAAGTTCCCAGATCCAGGAAATAGGTCTTTACTGTGTCCCAGGCTCTCTTCTCAGGGCTTTGCGTGAATTGTCTTATTTAATGCTATTATTATCCCTACTCAACTGATGAGGAAACTTGAGGCTTAGCACATACAAACAAGTGACCAGATAACAGAAATCCACAGAATACATTTACAGCAGAACTAAATGATAAGGAATTCCTGCAAACACCAAAATACAAGAGAAAGGAGCCAAACTCCACCAGCCACAAACTCAAATACCACCAGCATCTGCATGCAGGAAGCTGAAGGAGGCCTCGGGGTTCAATGTGGAGACAGCTAAAACTGGGAGGGGCTGGGCTCACCTCACTAGGAGCCCGCAGAAGTGCCAAAAGGGCTAGCACCATCTGGCTCCCAAGGACTCTGAAAGCTGAGCCCTGGGACTCTGCCAGAATGGGTCCCATGACCAGGAGAAAGGAATTGAGACTAAGCAGGAAGAAGGACAAGAGATGGAGAAGGTTCCAGTGAAAGCGAGTAAGGGGCCCCGAGCCCAGAAATCTCAGTGCTATATTTTGGAGCACTATACCAAAACAACACAAGAACCTCAGTGGGGTTGGAAAGGACACCCCGAGCCACACGTCATTCTGAATGTTAGAAAACTGTCAACAATGGGAAGCAGGATACAGACGACAGAGAAGGAAGGAGTTGGTCCTGGCCTGGGAGAAGCTCTGAATTCCACAACCCTGCCCCCAGTCAGTGCCTGGCTGTCGGGCCCTGGCTTACCTGGTCATTTATTGTGAGGCAGGACAGGTGAGGCAGAATATCCAGAACATGAATATTGCAAAAATTGCTGTGATTGTAGCGTATATACTCATAAGTTTTGTCCTCGGCAAACGTCATCACTGTCTGGGTTCTGAACTGGCCCATGAAGGGTGAATGGACTGAGAGGAATAAAGGCTGGAAGAAAGCAGAGCATTCATGGCAACCAGGTTGGGGGTAGGGTTGGACAAAAGGCAATTCTTTCTTTTCCACCTCTTTGGAACATTCACTTTCTTAATCATCCTACTTTATTGCTTATTTTTATTTGGCTGCGTCAGATCTTAGTAACAGCATGTGGGATCTTAGTTCCCCAACAAGGGATAAAACCCGTGAGCCCTGCATTGGAAGGCAGAATCTTAACCACTGGACCACCAAGGAAGTTGCCATCCTACTTTATTATTGTCTTAGTATCAGAGGCCCTCAATGAATTTACTTAAAAACAAACTGATAGGGGAAAAAAAAATCAGATTCAGAAGACCTAGGGCCCAATTCTGCCCATCAGGTTGGTCAGTGTTTGGGAAGAGCTCTGGCTCCTGCCTCATCATCCCCAGGTCTGAATGTGCCCCCAGCTGCTGATAGCAACAGGGCTGCTTCTTTGGAGAATACTGAGAGGGAAGGGGAAGACAGGGAGGAGGGGAAAGAAATGGGGGGGGGGGCAGAGGATGCGGAGAACAAGGCACCCAACATAATAATGGGATCAGGCCTATTCCTACCATGAAGAAAATGCAGTACCAAAGAATTAAGGGGGCTTGCTAGTTAGTAGAAGAGCAAAGAACTGAGATCTTTAGGATCTGGGATCAGGTTCTTCCCAGAACTTGGCTGCAGGCCCACCATTACATTAAAACTTGCCACGTACATATTTTCAGGGTAGGAGGCTAAGTTCCATTCCTGAGTGTGACTCCAGGAAAGTTATCAGCCTTTCCCAGGTTTATCCTCACCCCTAAAATGGCTCAAGAGGTTGTTCTGAAAATACAGTAGTTCAGTCTTATAAGCCTGAAATTTTAAAATGCCCCAGGGACTTCCCTGGCATAACAGTGGTTAAGACTCCATGCCTCCATTGCAGGGGTCACTGGTGGGAACAAAGATTTCATACGCCACAGGGCGTGGCCACACACACACACACACACACACACACACACACACACGTGCTCCAAATACAATCAATCGCTGCTGGTTGCTTATGTAGCGCTCACCACAATTTTCAATTTTAGATCTGTTTGTTTGCTTGCTCCCTTTTTTAAAAAAATTTTCTATTTTATTTATTTTTGCTCCTCCAAGCAGCATCAGGGATCTCAGTTCCCCAACTAGGATCCAACCTGCGTCCCCTACAGTGGTAGGAGTCTTAACCATTGGGCCACCAGGGAAGTGCCTGCTTGTTTCTTATTTGTCTTTCTTATGGGAGAGAGCTGCAAGGAATAAGACAGACAATATCTCTGCCATGGAATGGGACAGACAAATCAGTAAAAATATACATAAATAAGGATTTCAGTTAGCAATAAAGGTTATAGAGAAAATAAAGCAGATGAGACAGTCCCTGAAGATGGGGATGCTTCTTGAACTGGAGTGGGGAAGGAAGCCTTTTTGAATTGACATTTGAGCTGAATGGTTCTTGGCCGCAGTATTTTGGGCATAGGACACAGCAAGTTAGAAGTCCTAAGGTGGGAACAAGCTTGACATGTTTAAAGAATAGAAAGTAGACTGGAGTTGTCCAGGTTTAGAAAGCGAGGGGGAGGGGCAGATATCAAGGTCAAGAAGGTTGGGAAGGACTGCTGATGTAGGACATTATAGGAAAGGACTTTGTGTTTTATTTGGAGTGAAACAGGGAGCCGTTGGAGGGTTCTAAGCAGGAAAAGGAGAGGATTTGATTATGTTAAAGACTTCTATGGTGGTTTTAAGGACCCTGAGCTGTGGCGGGATCATGATGGAAGCAGGGAGACAAGTCAGGAGGTCACAGCATGACAGGTATGGCCAGGATGATAACCATGGAGGTGGTGACAGGTGACTGGATTCTGATATTTTGTGGATATGGGAGGTGAAGCAGAAAGAGGAATCAAGGATTACTCCTTAGGCACTGGGTGGATGGAGGGTGTCACTTAGCAAGCCAGAAAATCCGGGGGAGAAGCAGTGGTGTAGAGAAGACTCCAGAACTCCATTTTCAACAAGTGAAGCTTGAGATGCTATCAGATATTCAAAGGGGTTTTCAGGGAGAGAAGTGGGCAGAGGATAGAGGGGGAGACTGGAGTCGAAACATGGGTGTCAAGCTTGGTGAGACCTCTAGGAGACAGTGCTGCAAAGTAGAGAGTGCCCAAAAGTTGCTGAGGCTCCCAGTCCCCTGCCCCGTGGGAAATGGTGCAGATGTCCTGCCTACCTGCTGCCCACTGGCCCCATGGCTGCATGCTGCATGACTTCCTTTGCCAACCACAAGTGCTATACCTCTTGTGGGGCGAGAACCAACAACAGAAGTCAAGAGGATCAGGGAGCTCTGAGCCTTCAAGAGAGGAACAGAGAACTCTGTAGTGGTGACCAGATCCCTTCTTCCCTCCCACAGGATCCAGGGAGGCCCCAGGAGAGAGTCAGGTGATACATTCTTCTGCATTCCAACCTCAGCCCTCAAGGCATAGAGTTTGGAAAGTATGGATGTATAAAACAGTCTCAACCAAAAAAAAAGGAAGCTCGTATTTGTTCACACTTACTGAAGGTCTACTATAGGTAAAGTGAAAGTGAAAGTCACTCAGTCATGTCTGACTCTTTGCCACCCCGTGGACTATACAGCCCATGGAATTCTCCAGGCCAGAATACTGGAGTGGGTAGCCTTTCCCTTCTCCAGGGGATCTTCCCAACCCAGGGATTGAACCCAGGTCTCCCGCACGGCAGGCAGATTCTTTACCAGCTGAGCCACAAGGGAAGCCCAAGAACACTGGAGTGGGTAGCCTATCCTTTCTCCAGTGGATCTTCCCCACTCAGGAATCCAACCGGGGTCTCCTGCATTACAGACGGATTCTTTACCAACTGAGCTATCACGTAAGCCCTCTACTATAGGCAGGCACACCCTAATTTCTTTCATTAATTCTTGCCATAATCCTAAGAGGAGAAGTGATGCCAAGTTGTCCAGCTGACCTGTGGCCTAACAGAATTGGAACCCAGGACTTGCTGCCTCATTGCATGTCTCACCATACGTCTTGAGGGCAGAGACCTCTGTGGCAAGTGAGACTCACACAGCCCCCTGCCTTCAAGCCCTCAGAGAGGCGAAGGACACGGCCTGGGTGAGGAGAGGTCGCTGAGTGACAGTGTGCCTAAGACGCAATATTTAGTCCCTTCTCTTGTGAGAAATGGAAGTCTTTCGGCCAGGTCTGAGGACGTTTTAGCCCTGCCCTCCACAGGTGCCAGTTCTCAGGTCCTTCCAGATGTTTTTGAGTCCTCAAAATAAGGATGTCAGTTTTGTTTTTTCCAAAGTTTTCCTGGCACCTCCTTCCGGGTCTCAGAGAAGATTGTGCTTGGAGTGTTCTGGAGTGTTCCTGACCGCCGCCGCTAGGAGGGCACCAGAGTCTCAGAGAGCACCCCCCGCACCCCCCCCACCCCCCACCCCGCCCCCGATCCCGGAAGGGACGAGGCCTCACAACCTCTGCTCGGAATCCAGAATTCCTGGGCCAGGGTCAGGTCCGCCGAGGGCCAAGAGGCTGTTCTAAGGTGTCATCTCCGAGAACAGCC
>NW_011494635.1:12952705-12954949 GCF_000754665.1 Bison bison bison
CCCTACAGCCGGGGCAGACGTCCGCGCCACCCACCTCCAGAGCCCTGGGTGCTGGATGCGGCACGCGGAGCTCTCGCTGCCGCGAACCCCGCTGTGCATTAGGACCCGCTGTTTCCAGTACCCCCGCGCCCTAAGCCTCTTGCGCCCCGACGGACTCCGAGTCCCACTCGGCTTCTGCGCCGCGGACCACCTCTCCGAAAGGCGTCCGTGCTCCCTGAGCCCAGAGGACCGAGCTCCTGAGTCGGCGATCTTACCTTGGGTAGCCGCGACCCGGCGACCTGCCTTCAGCTGGGCCTGCTGGGAACCTTCCCCCGCTGGGAGGGAGGAGAGAGGCCAGGACCGCGCGGCCATTGGCCAGACGCGGGGGCGGGGCTTCGCGGCCTGCTGTCGCGGCTGGTCAGCATGGGCCGGCACTTGACCTCGCTTGGCAAGCCTGGCGGCGCTGGACCTGGGATCGGAACTGACCTGGTTTTCTACTGCGTGATCGGAGGGGAAGATGATCTCTCCTTCTTTCGAGCAACTTCCAGGGGGAAGTCTAGGGTCTGGCTAGAAACCAAGTAGAAACCGAGCTGGGCTCAGTCCCAACGCTTCCTACACGAACCTACCCTCCTCCGAGGAATAACGAGGGTTGAGGGCTTTTATGTCTTTCGCTCCTGGACTCACAGGGCCTAGCATACAGTCAGTGCTCAATAAATGTCGGGTGTCACAAGGGTTCGAGTGCTCAACCAAGTGACACCCTTTCTGGGCCTGAGAAGGCAGGATCGGGATGTGTAGGTGTATGCAGATGGAGATGTATGCAGAGCAAGGGCGCCAAGATTGGCTCGCTGTGCACACAGGGTGTGGGCCTTGAATGCTGCGTGGGAAAGGCCTCTAGGCTCAAGGATTTAGGGCGGTACCTCCCGACAGTGCTCGCCCTTCCTCTGCTGGGCCAAAGGACAATTACCGAGTGCCCACTCTGTTCCAGGTACAGACTTAAAGTTTTGTATCTTAGGGCCCATTAAATATTTTCAAAATAACCACATAGAAATTTATTTTTTCCTGTTTTAAAGGGAGATTTAAAGATCTGGGGAAATGTTTGGCAATTTTTAAACATATGCCAACCCTATCACCCAGCAACCTCTCCTGGTTGACCTATGAGTCCACCTAGAAACATGCACTATACTGTTCATGGTGGCTTTATTCACAATAGGCAACTCTGAAAGCAACCCAAACGCCCATCGACAGAAGGGAGAGACAAACCTGGTGTATAGTAGTAGCGAAAAGTAACAGAGGACAAGAACTATTGATACAGACAATAGGATGAATCTTCCCAGGATGAATAGGCACTACGACTAACCAAGCTAAGTACAAAAAGAACATGCTGTCTGTTCCCAGTCACAAGGTAAGATAAGGTTCAAAAACATGCAAAACTCATCTTTATAAATAGAATTCATACCACTGGTTACCTCTGGGGAATGCTTAAGGGATGCATACAAGAGAGCCTTCTGGAGTGATGTAACTATTCAATATCTTGATGTGCTGGTGAGTACCTGGGCTTGCACATATGCAAAAATGCATCAGCTGTACACTTAAGATCGTTACATTTTATATTGTGACTTTAAAAAGAAAGACAACTGAGGGCTAAGAGGTTTGGCTGATCAGATCAGTCGCTCAGTCGTGTCCAACTCTTTGCGACCCCATGAATCACAGCACGCCAGGCCTCCCTGTCCATCACCAACTCCCGGAGTTCACTCAGACTCACATCCATCGAGTCAGTGATGCCATCCAGCCATCTCATCCTCTGTCGTCCCCTTCTCCTCCTGCTCCCAAACCCTCCCAGCATCAGAGTCTTTTCCAATGAGTCAACTCTTCGCATGAGCTGGCCAAAGTACTGGAGTTTCAGCTTTAGCATCATTCCTTCCAAAGAAATCCCAGGGCTGAGCTCCTTCAGAATGGACTGGTTGGATCTCCTTGCAGTCCATGGGACTCTCAAGAGTCTTCTCCAACACCACAGTTCAAAAGCATCAATTCTTTGGCGCTCAGCCTTCTTCACAGTCCAACTCTCACATCCATACACGACCACAGGAAAAACCATAGCCTTGACTAGACGGACCTTTGTTGGCAAAGTAATGTCTCTGCTTTTCAATATGCTATCTAGGTTGGTCATAACTTTCCTTCCAAGGAGTAAGCGTCTTTTAATTTCATGGCTGCAGCCACCATCTGCAGTGATTTTGGAGCCCCAAAAAATAAAGTGTGACACTGTTT
>NW_011494635.1:12955049-12977797 GCF_000754665.1 Bison bison bison
ACCATCTGCAGTGATTTTGGAGCCCCAAAAAATAAAGTGTGACACTGTTTCCACTGTTTCCCCATCTATTTCCCATGAAGTGGTGGGACCGGATGCCATGATCTTCGTTTTCTGAATGTTGAGCTTTAAGCCAACTTTTTCACTCTCCACTTTCACTTTCATCAAGAGGCTTATTCATACTTAAGGAAAAAAATTCTAACACATGCTATAAAAGGTTGAACTTTGAAGGCATTAGGCTAAGTGAAATAAGCCAGTCACAAAAGGACAACTGTATGATTCCACTTACAGGAGGTATCTGCTGCCGCTGCTGCTAAGTCACTTCAGTCGTGTCCGACTCTGTGCGATCCCGTAGACAGCAGCCCACCAGGCTCCCCCGTCCCTGGGATTCTCCAGGCAAGAACACTGGAGTGGGTTGCCATTTCCTTTTCCAATGCATGAAAGTGAAAAGTGAGAGTGAAGTTGCTCAATCATGTCCGACTCTTAGCAACCCCATGGACTGCAGCCTACCAGGCTCCTCCATCCATGGGATTCTCCAGGCAAGAGTACTGGAGTGGGGTGCCATTGCCTTCTCCAACAGGAGGTATCTAAAGTAGTCAAATTCATAGAATAGAAAGTAGAGTGGTGGTTGCCAGGGTCTTGAAGCATTGGAGAATGGAGAATTGGTGTCTAATGGGTAGAGAGTTTCAGCTGGGGAAGAATAAAAAGTTCTGGAAATGGATGGTGGAATGCATAAAATGTAAATGTACTTAATACTACAGAACTTTATAATTAAAAATGGTTAAAATGGTAAATTTGACATTACATATATTTTGTCACACACACAAAAATCCAGATCTAGGTGGTTTCATGCCACCTTTGTCAGGGAACCAAAAGGGCACAACATCACATCTGTGGTATTTTTACTAAAACTTATAATCTGAAGTGAATTATGAGGAAACAGTAAACAACCCAAAATAACATCCAACAGCTCTCCAATACAATACAGTAGCCAGTTGCCACTATTAAATAAAATTAATGGTGGCTCAGCTGGTAAAGAATCTGCCTGCAATGCAGGAGACCCCAGTTCAATCCCTCCCTGGGTTGGGAAGATCCCCTGGAGAAGGGAACGAATACCCACTCCAGTATTCTGGCCTGGAGAATTCCATGGACTGTATAGTCCATTGGGTCACAGAGTCGAACAAAATGGAGTGACTTTTACACACACACACATTTTAATCAAAATTAAATAAAATGTAAAATTCAGTTCCTCAACCCTAATAGCCACATTTCAAATGCTATTTTCACATGGCTAATGGCTATCATATTGGACAGCACAGAGTATTTCTATCATCACAGAGAGTTCTATTAGTTTTTTTTTTATTATTATTTGTATTGGACAGCACTCATCTACAGAACAACTTTCCAAAGATGTGAAGGCCATGAAAGACACGGAAAGACTGAGGAACTGCTCCAGATTAAAGGAGAATAAAGAGACTGAACAGCTAAAAGCAATGTGGGATTCTTGGTCGGACCCTGAATCTGAAAAAGGACATCAGTGGGACAAATGGACTCTTACGGAGGCCTTTAGATTAATTAATATTCTATTACAGTTAATTTTATCGTCTTGGTCATTGTACTGTGTGGTTACATAAGATATGAACATTTGTATTATTTTTGCAACTGTTCCTAAGTCTGAAATTATTTCAAAATGAAAATTTTAAGTGAAATAAAATTTTAAAATCATCTAGCTGGCTATTTATATTTTATTGTTGATTGCATCCCATCCTATTTCATGAATAGGATTTATTGATCATTTTCCATTTATTAGAGGAAGGGCAAGTCCAGGGAGCATCCTCAGAGGCCCCTTCCCCAGTAAAAGTGGCCCAGGCCTCCAAACCAGTGCTCCAAGAAAGGCTGTGGCTCACATGTGATAAGTCGACAACCACCTAGCTCATGTTTCCCACCAGAGAGCAAAGTCAAACCCAAAGATAAGTCCCAGAGTGCCCCAAAAATGGACATTTTTCATGTCTAAATCCCTTAAGGGGACTCTCCAAACTGAAAAACAAAATACAATCCTTGCCTTTACAATTTAAAGTAAGCTTTTAAACTGCATTTCTTTAAACTATTTTTTCACACTGTCAACTTTATTGTAAAAAAAATTAATATATGCTTACATATTTAGTATGGAGAAAACCAGAAATATTTGATGAAGAAAATCAAAATTCATATTCATAATGCCACCACCCAGAAAAAATCTGCTGGTGACACTCTGGTGTCTTTTCTTCTAGTATTTTCTCTTCTACAATATGAGACCTCTGAGTCCTCAGTTCTGGAATCACCCTTGCCTCACCTAGCTGCATAGGAAGGACATAAAAGGGTCTGGTATGAATCCACCTTACCTCTCAAGGGTCTCAGGAGAAGGCAGGGGCTTGGTCTGTGTCAGCTTGTGGGTCAGCTCCCTGCTGCAACCAAGCTCCTCTGGGGCTATCCAGCCCCCTATGGTCAGTATGGCCTCGTCAGGCTCAGGAGATCATGTTGCTCATCCATCACCTGCCACTCAGGGGCTGCCATCCTGCCCTTCCTTTCTGAGAACTACTGACGTAAGTTGTTTGGCAACAGACATTTACTTGGAGTTGCGGCAAAAACAGGAAAATGAGTGCATGGGTAGGACGTGCCTTTGAAGTTACAAATTGGAGTTCCTAAAATTCATACACATCTCCCAGTGCAGAAGACACTCCCTGGCCCTCCCTGCAGACACATCCCTCCAAGACTCCAGCTTCCTGCCACTCTTTTTAAAAATCAATTTATTATTATTTTTTGGTTGCTTCAGGTCTTAACTGGCATGCAGGATCTTCTTTGCAGTGTGCAGAATCTTCTGTTGTGGGGAGAGCTCTATAGTTGGGACATTCAGGCTTAGCTGCCTCATAGCACGTGAGATCTTAGTTCCCTAATCAGGAATCAAAGCCACATCCCCTGCACTGGAAGGTGGATTCTCAATTACTGAACCCCTAGGGAAGTCCCCTTCTTGGTGCCCAACCTGCATTCAGCCCCTCTTGCCATCTGCTTTCCTAGGGCCCTTCCCCCAGAATCTGGAACTCAGTGAAGAAAACAGAAATCCCTCAGAATGGGAGACTTCGTGCGCAATGAAAGATACTTCATGACACAACTAAGACCTGACACAGCCAAATAAATAAATGTTTTTTAATAGAAATGCTTTATATATATAAAACATTGCTGTGAATATTTACATGAAAGTCTTTTTGTGGAGTTATGCACTCATTTAAAAATTGATGGACAGGTGGTCCAATGGTTAAGAATCTACCTGCCAATGCAGGGGACATGGGTTAGATCCCTGGTCCAAGAAGATTCCACATGCTGCAAGGCAACTAAGCCTGTGAGCCACAATTACTGAGCCCTTGCACCCTAGAGCTCTGCAATGAGAAGCCACAAGAAGCAGCCAGCGCATCATAATTACAGAAAGCCCATGAACAGCAATGAAGACTCAGCGCAGTCAAAAATAACAAAAGTAAATAATTTTTTTAATTGCTGGACAATAGGGTAAGGTATGTTTAACTTTATTAGAAGTTTCCAATCAATTCTCCAAAGTGGGTGCACCACTTTACACTACCACCAGCAAGTGTATCAACGGCTCCAGGTGCTCCAGGTTGCTTCTTCACCCACACTTGACATGCTCAGTTTTTTCACAGTAAGGAATTTCATGCAAGCAATTGGTGCAAAATAAGTGAAGGGGACTGGAGGAGCAGGAGTCAGAAGGCTGCCACTGGAGTAACTGAGTTCAAGAGCACATGACATAACCACAGTGGGAAGCAAGGCCACTGATGCCACCTCCAGTTCTGCATAGCTCTGTCTCAACATCTGGTTGAGTCTGGCATCTGAGACTGGCTCGAGACCCTCCCCTCTCTGTCTCCTGCTGTGAGCATAAGTCTCAGCAAGAAAATGGGCTCTGCCCCCCAACCCCAAACTCTGGTGGGGCATCTAATTGTCAGATCTTAATATTCTTAATTCTAGCTGCAAAAGAATCTGGGAAATGTAATTTCTTACTTTGTAGCTTTTGCCCAATATAGGAAAGCATTCTGTAAGGAGATGGAGCCAGTTTTATCAGTTAGCTTTTGCTGATTAAAAAACTACCCCAAAATGTTAGAGTAAAACAGCAACTATTTATTTAGCTCACATTTCTGTGGGTTGGTGCTTTGAGGTTGGGCTTAGCTAGGTAGTTCTTATCTGAGCTCATTCATGACTTTGCAGTCAGTTGCCAGTCTGTTGGGAACTCACTGGTTTGGATGTGTTCTGCTGAAATGGATCATCTCTGCTCCACGTGGTATCTCATCCTCCAGCAGGCTAGCCTAGGCTTGTTTTTTATGGTGGTTGGGCAGGTTTCCAAGAGAGAGCAAAATGCTCTTTAGGCCTAGACTCCAAATGGCACATCACTTCAGCCACATTCTACTGATCAAAACAAGTTACAAGATTAGCCCAAATTCAAGGGTAGTGGAAATAGACTCCACCTCTTCCAGAAGGTAACGTAAAGCCACATTGCAAGGGTGGGAATAACGGTGGGTTGAAAAGTTAGGGTAATCTACCACACTAGTCCACAGCCCCTGCCATGTCTCCCACTTCTGGAACTAGCCAGCAAATCCCAAGTACCTGGATTCTCTTTTGTGCAAAGCAACAAGATTCTCTGTATTACCTTTTTCTGCCCTTTTATTATATCATGTTTCTTAGGTTCCTTAACCTTATTTTCTAAATCTTCTAATTGATTTTTAATTTAAGGAATAACAATTTATTGAGAACTCATTATCTGTTCTTCCTGGTGTTGTTTTATGGATACGATCTCTTCCTGAATCTCATTACTGAGAAGAAAAATTAAAACATCTTCTTTAAAATAAAAAATTATTTTATGTTCCTACATGGTTTTTCTCTGAAGCCATTTCTTGCTGTTTGCAAAAAAAACTAAATAAAGTCTCTCTTTTACACTGGAGGCTTTCCCCAAATATCTGGTGAACTTTGCTCATATTAAGATGAACCACCACTTCCTGGTAGTTTAGTGGTTAAGAATCTGCCTTGCAGTACAAGAGTTGTGACTTCAATCCCTGGTCGGGGAACTAAGATCCCACATGTCATAGGGCAAGTAAGCCCCAGTGCCACAACTAAGACCCAACATAGCCAAATAAATAAATATTTTAAAGAAAAGAGCGAGTCAATAAAAAGCATCAGGGAAGTTCTGTGCACATCCACGGGTTGGCTTGCTTTTGAAGGAGCAGATAGGGACTGGCCTGCGGAAGAGTCACATAGGCCAGAACAGGAGGGTCTTACACGTGGGGCTGCTCATTATAAAACATGAGCACTTAACTTGGTGTGGACCAGTGATTCCTTGGGCTGTCTGGTAACATTCATAGGCCAGAAAAATGTTTTTAAAGGCATTTAAAGATATATACGGAGAAGGCAATGGCACCCCACTCCAGTACTCTTGCCTGGAAAATCCCATGGACAGAGGAGCCTGGTGGGCTGCAGTCCATGGGGTCACTAAGAGTCAGACACGACTGAGCGACTTCACTTTCACTTTTCACTTTCATGCATTGGAGAAGGAAATGGCAACCCACTCCAGTGTTCTTGCCTGGAGAATCCCAGGGACGGCGGAGCCTGGTGGGCTGCAGTCTGTGGGGTCGCACAGAGTTGGACATGACTGAAGCGACTTAGCAGCAGCAGCAAAGATATATAGGGTTACAAAAAACAAAACAAAACTCACTACTGAAATACATTAAAGTATTAAACAATTGTTTCAGTAAAAAAATATGTAAGCAGTGTCATGCATAGATGATAATCTCAGGTATCTGCATCAACTCTATCGTAATACCAAAATACCCATAATTTCTTTTGGTGACCCAGTCTTAGATCCGGCTAATAGCATTCATTTTTAGCCAACATTTTAAATGGAAGGAAATTACAAAAAGCACACTTTTGGGGAGGAGTAATAGATATGTTCATTTTCATGTTTGTGGTGATTGTTTCATGGGTATACATACATATATCAAATCTCATCAATCGCACAATTTAAATGTCTGTAGTGTTGGGGAAACGCCTTCATGCACCAACACAGAGGCGCGAGAAAGCACTGAAAACGCAATCAATTAAAACATGCAGGTACTTCACAAGACACTACAAAGTCTGGGCAGCATTTCACACATTTTCTATAATAACATAGGAAAAAGAACAATGAACATTTAATTTTAGCTAGTAATTAATGAAAAAGATGCATTTCTTCCTCATCTGCATTGCAGAATTCCATGAATTCTATCCATGGATCCACTGAGGGTCCTGGGCTTCCAGGTCCCATCACTGTCCAAATAATGCCCTGACAAAAACAATTTTTCCCAGATTCAGGATCAAACTTGTGATCACCCATTGCCTTGAGTTGTCATGTTTCTTTTTTCTCCTTCTAGACGAAGCAGTTCCTCAGCCTTTAACTGCCTTGATATTTTTGAAAACTATGTCAGAATTTTCCTCTTCTTGGGTTTGTCTGGTTTTATCCTCCTAATCAGATTCTGGATAAACATTCTTAATGCTCAGAAGTGACACTGTGTCCTTCCTGCACATCAGGAGGCACTGGATGTCCATTCGTCCCACTACTAAGGATATTCACTTCAATCACTTGATAAAGAGGGTGTCCTCCAGTTTCTCCACCATAGATTTACTATTTCCTCATTTGTAACTAATAAGTAATTCAAGGAAAGGCTACATAAAAATCCTGTTGCTCATCAATCTTTCACTGACCGGTTTTATAATAGCATCTCAGCATAGTTCATACATCTTCTTTGTACAGACAAATGTATTTCTAATTATATTGGATCTAGGCATTTTCTAATTTTTGTCTTTATCCTGAGTGAGATCTTGTCTTTCGTTATATTTTCTAACTCATTATTCATGGACATAAGAAAGTTATTTTTACTGATCATTTTTGTTATCCACCACCTACCTTAGGACCTTTCTGGATCAGAGAGGGCTCCTCTTGCCCATGATTTATTTTGTTTTCATTACATGGATATTATGGGGCCATATGAGCCAGAGACCTATCAAAGGGTTTTAATGCCCTTTTGCTTCTGATTAAATATCAATCTCAAATAATGTCCAGATAGTAAATGCTCTGCTCCCAGCTCTAGCTGAAGGTGGAGTCTCTACTGGTCCAAAGACTTTTTGGGCCCTCAAGCTGATGTGGCTTGTATAACTAGGGGGACAAAGCCATCTCCAGGTGACTTTCAGAAAGAGGAGGATTTCTGCCCACCTTTTTACTCATTTTTCCTAGGGGCAGAAATTATAGGCCTGTAGTAACAGTCGATCATAACTCTGACCTCTTTCAAAACACTGAGGGGAAAAACTATTCATTAATAGAAATGTGAAAGCAAGCAAGTATAACTTCTGAACACAGGGGACCTTGCAGCAGGAAACCTGCGGATGTTGCATGATGTTTCCTTTGCTGTAACAAGCAGCT
Organism: Bison bison bison; assembly: GCF_000754665.1. Taxonomy (NCBI): domain Eukaryota; kingdom Metazoa; phylum Chordata; class Mammalia; order Artiodactyla; family Bovidae; genus Bison; species Bison bison. The sequence continues at coordinate 12,962,533 of NW_011494635.1, forward strand.
TATCATCTGTGAAAGGGACCTTTGATTCTGGGCACTACCAACCTTGAGAGATATCAGACACAGTCTATTGTTTCTCTCTGCTCCCCAGGAGAAAGAAAAAGTTGTTACATGGTGATGTTGCAGAATTTCTGGTCCCAGGAGACTTCTGTAAACCAATTTTCATTCATTCATTCTATATTGTGTGGCTGCTATGTGCCAGGGCTAAGTATAATGTAGAAAACAAGAGACACAATATAAACCCTCTTGGAGGCTATAACATGATGGGAAAAAGAAACATTAAACTATAAAACACACAAGTAAAACACACAATTGGAGTGGAGTGAACAAAGCTAGTAAAAATTAATACAGGGACTTCCTAGGTGGTCCAGCGATTAAGACCCCATGCTTCCCACTGCTGGGGGCACCGGTTTGATTCTCAGTCAGGGAAATAAGATTCTGAAAGGCTTATGATGCAAACCAAGAAGAAAAAAATTAGTACACCTACACCTGCCCCTTCAGGGGAATATATAACACATGATTCATCTCTTGAAGATATACCTTTCTATGATCCTCTTCAGCTTATGTACATTAGTGACAAAGGAAGTCTTCCCTGAGAATTTAATCACATCCCATAAGAGTTTGGGATTTCAAAGCAGAATTCAAAATATGCTTTGAGCTGCTGAAGACGGAGCAGCTCTCATTTTTAGGTGGGCACAGCTATGCTATTAAAGTTAGGTGTGCAACCAAGTTGGATGGGGATGGAGACCTAAACTGTTTAATATGAACAGGGAAGAAGGAATGAAAAATGAGGTGCTGGAGACCAGAGGGTATAGAAGGGAGCACAGAGAGTTATTGTTTAACGGGTACAGAATTCCTATTTTGAATGATGAAAACCTTCTAAAAATAAATATAATAGGGACTTCCCTGGTGGTCCAGTGATTAAGACTCTGTGCTTCCACTGCAGGGGTCACGGGTTCAATCCCTGGTCAGGGAACTAAGATCCTGCATGTGTAGCTTGGCCAAAAAAAATAGATACAATCATATGAGTGTACTTAATGCCACTAAATTGGACACTTCAAAATGGTTAAGGGCATCCAGTTCAAGATGGCGGAGTAGAAAGACATGTGCTCATCTCCTTCTGCGAGAGGACCAAAATCGCAACTAGTTATGAACCGCCATCAAGAGGATGCTGGAACCCACCAAAAAAGGATACACTATGTCCAAGGGCAAAGAAGAAGCTGAAACAAGATAGTAGGAGGGGCCCAACATGATAAAATGAAATCCCAGACCAGCTGGGTGGATGACTCACAATCTGGAGAAGAGTGCTATCAAAGAAGTTCTCCCACTGATGTGAGCCTCATGTCAGGCTTCCCAGCCTGCAGATCATGCAAAGGGACTGGGAATCCCCAGGGAATCTGACTTTGAAAGCCAGTGGGATTTGATTACAGAACTTTCAAAGAACTGGGGAAAACAAGAGACTCCACTCTTGGAGGACACAAACAAAATCTTGTGTGCACCAAGACCCAGGGGAACGGAGCAGTGACCTCATAGAAGACTGAACCAGACCTACCTGCTAGTGCTGGACTGTCCCTTATGGAGATTTGGGTCAGCAGTGGCTTGCCATGGGGATGGAGGCACTGGCAACAGCAGTCCTGGAAGGGGCCCCTTGGTGTAAGTCCTCTAGGAGGTCACCATTAACCCTACCATAGAGCCCAGGGCTGGGCCCCTCAGGCCAAAGAATTAACAGGGAGGGAGCACAACCCCACCAATCAGCAGATAACTGGATTAAAGTTTTACTGAGAAGCAGCAGTTAGAACTAGACATGTAACAACAGACCAGTTCCAAATTGGGAAAGGAGTATGTCAAGGATGTATGCTGTCAGCCTGCTTATTTAACTTATATACAGAATATATCATGCAACATGCCAGGCTAGATGAAACACAAGCTAGAATCAAGACTGCCAGGAGAAATGTCAGTAACTTCAGATACCCAGATGACACTACCCTTCTGGCAGAAAGCGAAGAAGAACTAAAGAGCCTCTTGATGAAAGAGGACAGTGAAAAAGTTGGCTTAAAACTCACCATTCAAAAAACTAAGATCATGGCATCCAATCCCATCACTTCATGATAAATAGATGGGGAAACAATGGAAACAGTGAGAGGCTTGATTTTGGGGGGCTCCAAAATCACTGCAGATGGTGACTGCAGCCATGAAATTAAAAGACGCTTGCTCCTTGGAAGAAAAGCTATGACAAACTTAGTGTATTAAAAAGCAGAGACATTACTTTGCCAACAAAGGTCCATCTAGTCAAAGCTATGGTTTTTCCAATAGTCATGTATGAATGTAAGAGTTTGACTATAAAAAGAGCTGACTGCTGAAGAATTGATGCTTTTGAACTGTGGTGTTGGAGAAGACTCTTGAGAGTCTCTTGGACTGCAAGGAGATCAAACTAGTCAATCCTAAAGGAAATCAACCTTGAATAGTCATTGGAAGGACTGATGCTGAAGCTGAAACTCCAAAACTGGCCACCTGATGTGAAGAACTGACTCACTGGAAAAGACGGATGCTGGGAAAGAATGAAGGCAGAGGAGAAGGGGACCAACAGAGGATGAGATGGTTGGATGGCATCACTGTCTCGATGGACATGAGTTTGAGAAAGCTTTGGGAGTTGGTGATGGACAGGGAAGCCTGGCATGCTGCAGTCTATGGTGTCGCAAAGAGTCAGATACGACTGAGCAACTGAACTGACTGAACTGAGCACAGCCCTGCCCACCAGAGTAAGACCCAGTTTTTCCACCATCAGTCCCTCCCATCAGCAAGCTTATACAAGTCTCTTAGCCTCATCCAACAGAGGGCAGACAGAAGAAGCAAGAAGAACCACAATCCTGCAGCAGCTAGAAACAAAATCACATTACAGAAAGTTAATCAGGATGAAAAAGCAAAAGGTTTTGCCCCAGATCTTTGAAGGGACGAGATAAAACCCCAGAAAAACAACCAAATGAAGTGGAGATAGGCAGCCTTCCACAAAAAGAATTCAGAACAATCATGGTGAAGATGATCCAGGATCTCAGAAAAAGAATGGAGACAAAGATTGAAAAGATGCAAGAAATGTTTACTAAAGACCTGGAAGAACTAAAGAACAAACAGAGATGAACAATACACTAGAAGGAATCAATGGCAGAATAACTGATGCAGAAGAACGGATAAATGACCTGGAGAACAGAATGGTGGAAATCACTGCTGCAGAACAGAATACAGAAAGAAGAATGGAAAAAAAAAAAAATGAAGACAGCCTAAAAGACCTCTGGGACAACAGGAAATGCACCAACATTCTCATTATAGGGGTCCCAGAAGGAGAAGAGAGAAAGGACTCCAGAAAATATTTGAAGAGATAATAGCTGAAAGGGTAAGGAAAATATGGGAAAGGAAATAGTCAACCAAGTCCAGGAAGCACAGAGAGTCCCAGGAAGGATAAACCCAAGGAGGAACACACCAAGACACATAGTAATCAAAATGATAAAAATTAAAGACAAACAAACTATTAAAAGAAACAAAGGAAAAACAACAAATAACATAAAAGGAAACTCCCATAAGGTTATCTGCTGATTTCTCAACAGAAACTCTACAAGCCAGAAAGGAATGGCACAATATATTTAAGGTGATGAAAGGGAAGAACCTACAACCAGGAATAATCTACCAGCAACACCCTCCAGATGTGATGGAGAAATCAAAAACTTTCCAGACAAGCAAAAGTTAACAGAATTCAGAACCACCAAACCAGCTTTGCAATAAATGCTAAAGGAACTTCTCTAGGCAGGAAATATAAGAGAAGGAGAAGATCTACACAAACTAAACCCAAAACATTATGAAAATTGTAACAGGATCATACATATCGATAATTACCTTAACTGTAAATGGATTAAATGCACCATCCAATAGAGTAGACTAGCTGGGCAGATGCAGAGAAGGCAATGGCACCCCACTCCAGTACTCTTGCCTGGAAAATCCCATGGACGGAGGAGCCTGGTAGGCTGCAGTCCATGGGGTGGCGAAGAGTGAGACACAACTGAGCAATTTCACTTTCACTTTTCACTTTCATGCATTGGAGAAGGAAATGGCAACCCACTCCAGTGTTCTTGCCTGGAGAATCCCAGGGACTGGGGAGCCTGGTGGGCTGCCATCTCTGGGATCGCACAGAGTCAGACACGACTGAAGTGACTTAGCAGCAGCAGCAGCAGCTGGGCAGATGAGAGCATGTGTGTGTATGCACTTCCACTTACCACATCACTCAACCTAACCCCTCAAATTGTATGTAATTATTTTATATTGTTAGGTTAATCATGTTTCCATTATGGCTTGCAATGTAATTATCTTTTTTTTCTTCTTTGGGTATTGACTGTGAAAACTGTCAATTACTATTTTTATTATGTACCTATTATTTGCTTAATATCATGATGGGATTCCCTGGTGGCTCAGATGGTAAAGAATCCACCTGCAACACAGGAGACCTGAGTCTGACCCCTGGGTTGAGAGATCCCCTGGAGGAGGGCATAGCAACTCACTCCAGTATCTTGCCTGGAGAATCCCCATGGACAGAGGAGTCTGGCAGGCTACATACAGTCCATGGGGTCGCAAAGAATCAGACGACTGAGTGATTAAGCACACAGTATCATGATTGGTCAACAGAAAATAAGAGAATTATCTATCACTAAAACTACCATTTAATAGAAAACCTTGTAATTGCTTTTTAAAATCCAGATGCATACAGAATTATCTTGTAATTTTTTGAAAAATACAAATGCCCAGGTATCGCTATTTTTCTCCAAAGCTCCATATGTGTTTCTAAGGAGCATCCATGTTTAAAAACAACTGGACTATATGATGATTTTTTTGCCTTTATCTCGTTTCTTTCACTTTTTCTATTTCATATTCAGTGTTCCTATTTCATTGTTTGTTTTCCAATCTGTCTCTTTTTTGTTGTTGTTGTTATTCTTTCTCAAGCCTTTATCAAGCATAGTAAAAAAGCTTTTGTATATATATGTATAGCATGTGTAAGAGTACGGGGCTTCCCTTATAGCTCAGTTGGTAAAGAATCTGCCTGCAATGTGGGAGACCCTGGTTCGATTTCTGGGTCAGGAAGATCCACTGGAGAAGAGATAGGCTACCCACTCCAGTATTCTTAGGCTTCGCTTGTGGCTCAGCTGGTAAAGAATCCGCCTGCAATGTGGGAGACCTGGGTTTGATCCCTGGATTGGGAAGACCCGCCCTGGAGAAGGGAAAGGCTACCCACTCCAGTATTCTGGCCTGGAGAATTCCATGGACTATGAGTCACAAAGAGTCGGACATGACTGAGTGACTTTCACTTTCTAATATATATATTTTTGAAAATGTATGAATTTTTGCCTAAAAAAATTATGACATTTTGATTCCACTTGACTAGGTATGAATAGAATGCTAGATTTTTAATTTATATTCACTCAAAACTTTGATAGAGTTCCTAGTATTTTGGCATCTAGTATTACTGCTAAAATTCTAGAAAATTTATGATCTTAGTGATTAAAAAAAAAAAATTGAATCAGGCTTGAAACCTCTAATCCAATTCTGAGAATTGGATTAGAAATACTATGCTGTAAAAAAAAACAAACAGGAAATTAACAAGTGATATAGTATTATTAACTATAGATTTTGTTCAAATTTCATAAAATTTTATGCTAGTGTCCATCATTTATTTGCATAACTTATTCAAGACTCCACACTATATTTAATTGCATTGAGCAGCTTTAGCTGCATGCAACAAATTCTGATAAATTCTCTTTTCATTTTCAATTTCATAAATTCTCTTTTCTATTACAAATATTCTCTAATTTTCCTTGTTATGGCTTCTTAGATATACCCATCATTTAAAAGTTGACATTCCCAAATACATGGGATTTTTTTTGTATTCTTAGCATTAATTTCTCATTTTGATACTAATTTCTCATTTAAATGCTTTCCTCTCTGCAGTCATCCTGTGTTTTTTTCAGTCTAACTTTATTGAGACTTTCAATGGCTAAGTTGAAGATCTCTCTTGGTAAATGTCACATTTCATTTGAAAATATGTGTTATTTTCAAATATTTTCATATTGACTTCTAACATAATTCCACAGTGATAAGAGAACAGATTCTGTATTTCTTTTTGATTCTATATGATTTTAATATCTTTAGACCATGAAAATTGTATACTTTGTTTTATATACCTGGATATTTTCCAGTATCTCCTCGTTTACAATCTATGGGAACTTAAATAGAATTTGTTTCCTCCTGTTGCATGAAGACTGTATAAATCTTCATTATGTTGTATTGGTTCACAGTGCATTTCAGGTCTACTATACCCTTCTACTTCTCTGTATATTCACTGTATTAATTTTTGAAAGTTTGATATTGAAACTCTAACTAAAAATCTTAATTTATCTACTTAAATGAAACAACTGTAATATACAGTGGAACCTTGTTGTGTATTTTCCAAGTCTCCTGTAAATGTGTTATTATACTTTCATAATTTTAAAGAAATACAAATTTTTTTAAATGGTTAAAATGTTCAATTTTATGTTATGTATATTTTATAATAAAACATGAAAAAAGTTTTCAGCAAATATAATCATAATAATAAAGCAGAAGGGAGCAGCCTGAAAGTTGATGGGAGGCCAAGGACAAGGGCTAACTAGGACTGATAAGACCCCCTTACGGGTTATGGTAAAGAGAACCAGGAAACATGAGTGTCTAACACTAAATCTTAAGTTTTTTGCTTTGTCATTCTATAAGATAACCATCCACTATCCCCCAAAGTTTAGAAAAAGTCTGTTGTGCTCAAAAACCTGATTCTTTGGTGGTATCAAGGCAAAGAGCATGTATTCTGCACCTAAGCAAATATATCAGGGCAGGGAGAGGGGAGAAGTCACATGCACTGAGACCCAAGTAAGATGGACAATGTCGCAGAAGATGAGGACAAGGACAAGTGACGCTCGTGGGACACATATGATGTGCCGGGGCAATACTGAGTGTCCCACTTCAGGCAGGATGAAGGCTCAAGCAATTGTTACGGTTGTTCAGTCGCTCAATCATGTCCAACTCTTTGCAACCCCATGGACTGCAGCACGCCAGGCTTCCCTGTCCTTCACCATCTCATGGAGTTTGCTCAAACTCATATCCATTGAGTTGGTGACGCCACGCAACCATCTCATCCTCTGTCTTCCCTAACTCCTACCTTCAATCTTTCCCAGCATCAAGGTCTTTTCTAGTGAGCTGGCTCTTCGTATCAGGTGGCCAAAGTATTGGAACTTCAGCTTCAGCATCAGTCTTTCCAATGAATATTCAGGGTTGATTTCCTTTAGGATTGACTGGTTTGATCTGCTTGCTGTCCAGTAGACTCTCAAGGGTCTTCTCCAACACAACAGCTCAAAAGCATCAATTCTTCAGTGCTCAGCCTTCTTTATGAGTCCAACTCTCATATCCATACATGACTACTGGAAAAACCAGTAGTTTTTGACTAGATGGACCCTTGCCGGCAAAGTAATGTCTCTATTTTTTAATAGGCTTTCTAGGTTTGTCATAGCTTTTCTTCCAAGGAGCAAGCATCTTTTAATTTCCTGGCTGCAGTCACCATCTGCAGTGATTTTGGAGCCCCCCAAAATCAAGCCTCTCACTGTTTCCATTGTTTCCCCATCTATTTGCCATGAAATTATGGGACTGGATGCCATGATCTTAATTTTTTGAATATTGAGTTTTAAGCCAACTTTTTCACACCCCTCTTTCACCTTCATCAAGAGGCTCTTTAGTTCCTCCTTGTTTTCTGCCATAAGGGTGGTGTCTGTCATCTGTGTATCTGAGGTTATTGATATTTCTCCCAGCAATCTTGATTCCAGCTTCTGCTTCATCGAGGCCAGCACTGCTCATGATGTATTCTGCATATAAGCTAAATAAGCGAGGTGACAATATATTACCTTGATGTACTCCTTTCCCCAAGGAGTGATCAAAACCATCCCCAAGAAAAAGAAATGCAAAAAGGCAAAATGGTTGTCTGAGGAGGCCTTACAAATACCTGAAAAAAGAAGAGAAGCAAAAGGCAAAGGAGAAAAGGAAAGATATAACCATCTGAAGGCACAGTTCCAAAGAATAGCAAGGAGAGATAAGAAAGCCTTCCTAAGTGAAAGTGAAAAGTGAAAGTGTTAGTCGCTCAGTCTGTCCAACTCTTTGGGACCCCATGGACTGTAGCCTTCCAGGCTCCTCTGTCCATGGGATTCTCCAGATTAAGAATACTGGAGTGGATTGCCATTCCGTTCTCCAGGGGATCTTCCTGACCCAGGGATCGAACCCAGGTCTCCTGCATTGCACACAGATTCTTTACTACCTGAGCTACCAGGGAAGTTCTTAGTGAACATGCAAAGAAACAGAGGAAAACAATAGAATGGGAAAGACTAGAGATCTCTTCAAGAGAACGAGAGATACCAAGGGAAAATCTCATGCAAAGATGGGCACAATAAAGGACAGAAACAGTATAGACCTAACAGAAGCAGAAGATATTAAGACGAGGTGGCAAGAATACATAGAAAAACTGCACAAAAAAAGATCTTAATAACCCAGATAACCACAATGGTGTGATCACTCACCTAGAGCCAGACATTCTGGAATGCGAAGTCAAGTGGGCCTTAGGAAACATCACTACGAACAAAGCTAGTGGAGGTGATGGAATTTCAGCTGAGCTATTTCAAATCCTAATAGATGATGCTGTTAAAAGTGCTGCACTCAATATGCCAGCAAATGTGGAAAACTCAGCAGTGGCCACTGGACTGGAAAAGGTCAGTTTTCATTCCAATCCCAAAGAAAGAAGATGCCAAAGAATGCTCACACTACCACATAACTGCACTCATTTCACATGCTGGTGAAGTAATGCTCAAAATTTTCCAAGTGAGGCTTCAAAAGTACATGAACCGAGAACGTCCAGATGTTCAAGCTGGATTTAGAAAAGGCAGAGAAACCAGCGATCAAACTGCCAACATCCACTGGATCACAGAAAAAGGAAGAGAATTCCAGAAAAACATCTACTTCTGCTCCACTGACTATGCTAAAGCCTTTGACTGTGTGGATCATAACAAACCGTGGAAAATTCTTAAGAGATGGGAATACCAGACCACCCTACTTGCCTCCTAAGATACCTGTATGCAGGTCAAGCAGCAGTTAGAACCAGACATGGAACAATGGACTGGTTCAAAATTGGGAAAGGAGTACGTCAAGCAATTGGTATTGGAATACTAAGGGACAGACCAGTTCCACAGGGGTGGAAGACCTGGAACCACCCAGAAGGCAGAGATCTGAGTCAAGTGTGTGAGCCTCATGAACTTCATAGTCTCCAGGCTCTCTCCTAGGTTAAGCTAAACTGAGTCCATTGAGGCCACTGTGATATAGTTTCTGCCTCACTGAAATATGAGATTCATCTTCAGGAAGTACACTTTCTTTTTTGTGCTTTCTGGGATCTTGCATGTTAATAGGATTATGGAGAAAAATGATAGTTATGCATGATAGGCAAAGGAGAGCCAAGTAGTGCCTTACTGGAATGCCTGAAAGGAACAAAAACAATGAAATACAGTAGCCATTTAAAAATATAATTTAGGAAAATGTTTCTGAAATAATAAAGGATCTCAATCTACATTTGAAAAAAATCACAACAATGTTTATATTAAAAGACATATTCTATAGATAAACATGTGTCCTCTCCCTCTTGAACCTCCCTCCCCATCCCACCCTTCTAGGTTGTCACAGAGCAGAGGCTTTGGGTTCCCTGATTCATGCTGATGTATACTAGAAACCATCCCAATACTGTAAAGTAATTATCCTCCAATTAAAAATAAAATACAATTTGAAAATTTAAAAAAATATTACAAATACAGTAAAAAGAAAAAAAAATACTAGAAAACAAAGAATCCTTGAGGCACTCAGGCAAAAAGAACAAGTATAAAGGCTCCAAAAAAACTGCTTTTGAACATACAAGAATTCAGGAATAGTGTTCTTAAGAAGTCATACAGAAATAGGGAATCAGAGGAAAGAAGAAAAATTTTTTTTAAAGCTGTAGATTTTCTAGAAAATATCAACAGTGAAAACACCAAATGTTCTGACATTTGTGAGAGGGAAGCATCAGTGAGAGGAAAATTCATAACTTAAAAACTAATACCAACTTTTTTGGGGGGGCTGTGCTGTGCAGCATGTGGGACCCTAGTTCTGCAACCAGGGATCGAACCCACACCCCCTACAGAAGAAGCACAGAGTCTTAACAACTGGACTACCCGGGAAGTCCCCCTCTGCACTTTTTTTTAAACCTGAGCTATTTCACAGTAATTTTTAGCTTGTTAAATAAATGAACTATAATATATCCACACAATGTGTGTGTTATTCACTCAGTCATGTCTGGCTCTTTGCGACCCCATGCACTGTAGCCCACCAGGCTCCATGGGGATTCTCCAAGCAACAATACTGGAGTGGGTTGCCATGCCCTTCTCGAGGGATCCACACAATGGATAAAAATAAGAATGTTACATACTCCTCTAAAAACATAACTAGGATATACTGTTAAGGGAAACAAACAAGTGCATTATCCTATATACAGCAGGCAACCAACTGTGTAAGAAAACAGTGCAGGAAGTATTAAATCAAATAAAAACACATATTTGTACATATGTACATAACGTACATATTTGCTTATATTTATATAAAGAGAAATAGAAACATATGCAGGAAATCTAGAAGGCTACTATCCAACAAAGCAGAGAGTGAAACAAGGTAGATGAGGAGGCAGGACCAAGTTTTTCAGTAAAAATGTTTTTATCATTTTGATTTCTAAACCATGTTACCTAGTTAGAAAACAAAATTTAATTCTTTTAATATTTATTTATTTGGCTGCATCAGGTCTTGGTTACAGCATGCGGGATTTTCTTTTTTAGTTGAGGCATGTGGGATCTAGTTCCCTGACCAGGGATTGAACCAGGCCCCCTGCATTGGGAGTGCAGAGTCTTAGCCACTGAACCACCAAGCAAATCCCACAGAATTTAATTTAAAAAAAAAATTTTTTTTTAATTCAAGGCTGGCCAAAATGGGTCCACTGAGCGACTTCCCCTCACTTTTCACTTTCACACCTTGGAGAAGGAAATGGCAACCCACTCCAGTACTCTTGCCTGGAGAATCCCAGGGACGAGGGAGCCTGGTGGGCTTCCATCTGGTGGGGTCGCACAGAGTCGGACATGACTGAAGGGACTTAGCAGCAGCAGCAGCAGTAGTCTGCCAAACGTTTAGGAAAGAAAACACACCAATTTGTTAACATCTGCTCCTGAAGATGGAGAAGCAGAGGAAACACTTCCTAACTCATTCTATGAAACCAGCATTACCATAATACCACAACCTGACAAAAGCAGACAAGAAAACTGCAGACCAATATCACTCATGAACATAGTAGACGCAAAACTCCTCAACAAAATATTAGTAAATAGAATCCAACAATGTATAAAGAATTATACACCATGAGCACGTGGGATTTATCCCAGGTATGCAAGGATGGCTCAACATTTGAAAATTAATTAACGGTATCACATCAACAGACTGAAAAATCACGTGATCATACCAACAGACAAGGGAAAAATATTTTACAAAATTCAACATCCATTCATGATAAAAACTCTTCCAAACTAGAAACAGAGGGGAACTTCCTCAATCTGATAAAGAACATCTACAAAAACCTACAAGAAACATCATACCTAATGGTGAGAAACCAGCTTTCCCACTAAGATCAGGAACAAGGCAAGGAATGCAATAAGATAAGAAAAGGAAATAAAAGCTAAGTAAATGGTGTGTTCTGAGTCGCTTCTGTCATGTCCGACTCTTTGCGACCTATGGACTATGGAATTTTCCTGGCAAGAGTACTAGAATGGGTTGCCATGCCACCCGGGGAGCCCAAAGTAAACTGGGAAGGAAGAAATAAAACTGTATTTGTTAGCATTTGATGTGATTGTGTATGAAGAAAATCTGTAAGAATCAACCAAAAAACTCTTGGAACTAATAAACAATCACAGCAAAGTTGTAACCATGGATAGAGGAGCCTTACAGGCTACAGTCTGTGGGGTCACAAAGAGTCGTACACAACTGAGCGACTAAGCACACACAAATGGAAAACAGTATGGAAGTTCCTCTAAACACTAAAAACAGCGTTACCATATGATCCAGCAATCCCACTCCTGGGTGTATATCCAGAGAAAACTTAGTTCGAAAAGAAACATGTACCCCTATGTTCACAGCAGCACTATTTACAACTGCCAAGACATGGAAGCAACCTAAATATCTACGAACAGATACATATAACTAACTGAATCACTTTGCTGTACACCAGAAACTAACGCAGCACTGTAAATCAACCTGATGGGAACCAACACCACAAGCCTCATCTAATACCCCAACTTCCTGCAGCTTCTCAGGTAATAGGGTCTTCAATAAATGAATAACTACCATTTACATTAACACCCCAAAATGAAATACTTAAGTAAAGTCTAACAAAATATGTACAAGATCTCCTTGAAGAAAACTATGATGACAGAATCCAAGAACTGGGACTTCCCTGGTAGTCCAGTTGCAATGCAGGGGATGTGGGTTCAATCCCTGACCAAGGAACTAAGATCCCACATGTCAGAGAGCAATTAAACCCATACACTGCAATTACTGAGCCCATTCAACACAACTAGAGAGCCTACACATCACAGCCGGAGTCCATGCACCAAAAAGAAAGATCCCTCATGATGAAACAAAGATCCTGTGTCCTGCAACAAAGATCTGACAGTCAAATAATAAGTAATTTTTAAAAAGAATCTAAGAAGTAAATAAGTAGCGAGATAGTCCCTATTCACAGATAAAAGACTCAATGCCGTCAAGATCTCCGTTCTTCCCAGCTTCATCCACATCTATTCAATGCAATCCCAATCAAAATCCTAGCAAGTCATCTTTCACCTTGCATAGCACCTAGCAGAGTGTCAGGTCCACGGTAGGCTCAATGAAAGTGAAGTAAGCGTAAGTTGTGGTGGAAAGCCAGCTCAGAAGTCCTGGGGCAAAAGTGGGAATATACAGAAAGTGCACTGGACAAACTTGCATGATTAAGAAAACCCAAGTACTAACTGGACATCTTGAACAGAAACCAAGAACTCAGTGACCTTACAGATGTGTCTCACCTCTGTCATTCTCTGTATATTAGTTTCCTCTACCTGATGGGAACCAACACCACGAGCCTCACCTAATCCCAACTTCCCACAGCTTTTCGGAGAAGAGCGTCTCACTCTCATCCTCATGGTGTGGTCACTCACTAAAGAGCCAGACATCCTGGAGTGTGAAGTCAAGTGGGCCTTAGGAAGCATTACTGTGAACAAAGCTAGTGGAGATGATGGAATTCCAGCTGAGCTATTTCAAATCCTAAAAAAAAAATGATGCTGTTAAAGTTCTGTATTCAATATGCCAGCAAACTTGGAAAACTCAGCAATGGCCATAGGACTGGAATAGGTTTTCATTACAATCCCAAAGAAGGGGAATGGCAAAGAATATTCAAACTACTGTACGACTGCACTCATTTCACATGCTAGCAAGGTAATGCTCAAAATCCTTCAAGCTAGGCTTCAACAGTACATGAACCTAGAACTTACAGATGTACAAGATGGATTTAGAAAAGGCAAAGGAACCAGAGATCAAATTGCCAACATCTGCTGGATCACAGAAAAAGCAAGAGAGTTCTAGAAAAACATCTACTTCTGCTTCATTGACTATGACTAAAGCCTTTGATTGTGTGGATCACAATAAACTGTAAAAAATTCTTAAAGATAAGAATACCAGACCACCTCACCTGCCTCCTGAGAAACCTGTATGCAGGTCAAGAAGCAACAGTTAGAACCCAACATAGAATAAAGGACTGGTTCAAAACTGGGAAAGGAGTAAGTTAAGGCTGTACTCTGTCACCTTGCTTATTTAACTTATATGCAGAGTACATTATGTGAAATGCCAGCCTGGATGAATCATAAGCTGGAATCAAGATTGCCAGCAGAAATATAAACTACCTCAGATATGCAGATGATAGCACCCTAATGGCACAAAGCGGAAAAGAACTAAAGAGCCTCTTGATGAAGGTGAAAGAGAAGAGTGGAAAAGCTGGCTTAAAACTCAACATGCTCACTCCTTGGAAGGAAAGCTATGACAAACCTAGACAGCTATTAAAAAGCAGAGACATCACTTTGCCAACAAAGGTCCGTATGTTCAAAGCTATGGTTCTTCCAGTAGTCATGTACAGATATGAGTTGGACCATAAAGAAGGATGAGCACTGAAAAATTGATGCTTTCAAACTGTGGTGCTGGAGAAGACTCTTGAGAGTCCCTTGGACAGCAAGGATATCAAACCAGTCAGTCCTAAAGAAATCAACCCTGGATATTCATTGGAAGGATTGATGCTGAAGCTCCAATATTTTGGCTATGTGATGTGAAGAGCTGACTCATGGGAACAGATGCTGGTAAAGACTTAGGGCAGGAGAAGCGGCGACAGAGGATAAGATGGTTAGATAGCATCATCAACACAATGGAGATGAGTTTGAGCAAACTCCAGGAGACAGTGGAGGACAGAGAAGCCTGGCATGCTGCAGACCATGGATGACAAAGAGTCAGACATGACTTAGCAACTAAACAACAACTCATCCTCAAGTTCAGTTTGAAAAATAGGCAGAAAAGTTTCAGGCCAGCCAAGCTTGAGCCCTAAACCAAAGTTGAAGGGGCCTGTTTTTGTAAGAATACAGCCACTCCACCAGGACCACCAGCTTAGAGGAGAGGGGCAGGGGTGTCATAATGGGGGCCTCTGAGACATTTCCAATGGGATAGCTTGCCACAGATACATACCGGGATCCCTTTAGGGCTTCAAGGTCAGAACATAATTTGTGGCACCCTAGGGTGGAGAACACGGCCTTGTCCCAACAGTGACAGTGGTAGTGGAAGGCATGGCATGGCTGATGGCCTTGGCTGCACCTGGAAGGGCAAAACTCCAAGTGCTGCCTCCTAAATGAATATTGGTGGGTCCTTCCTGGGTGCCAAAGGGCAACTGACATTTGGTAAACATGAGACTGGGCCCACACGTGCAGACTGACTACATTAGAGGAGCCCGTTCTGCCCATGTAAGAAAGCCATACCTCACAGGTCACAAGTAGATCATGAAAACATGTGTAACTGAGATTTTGCCCAATTGAACCATTTT
>NW_011494635.1:12977897-12986529 GCF_000754665.1 Bison bison bison
TTGAACCATTTTATTTTGTAATAGGTGCTCATTAAGTTGAGAGATAATGTTCATACTCTTTTTAAAAAAATTATTTGGCTGTGCTGGGTCTTAGCTGTGGCATGTGGGATCTAGTTCCCTGACCAAGGATTGAACCCTTAAGAGCATGGAGTCTTAAACACTGGACCACCAAGGAAGCCCTCAACTGAATCATTTTAAACCGTCACTAGGAACTGCTGAGTCAAGTCTCCCTTACAGGAGCTGGGTAGCCTGCCCCAGAACTTTTTGGGCCTGACCACAGGGTAGGCCCAATGGCTTTCTGTTGGTATAGAAAGAACCAGGGAATTTGCCCTGGGAGCCTCTCACAATCAAATGGAAGGGAATTCCAGGCAAACAACCACAGTCCTTCAAGCCTTAGGTGAGGTCATTCAGAGGCAACTGTCGTGCACTGGGCCCCAGAAGCACTTGATGCACTAAGCCCCCTAACTACTCTTCTTAACACATAATCCACCTCCCCTTCCAGGGCTTTCTGTGATCACCTCCAACATAAACTGCTTGTACCTAATCCTGTCTCAGGCACTCCTCCTTAGGGATCCACACCAACTCACCACATTGTAGTAGAGGAAGCAAGTGCTACCATCCAAACGAGGCATATAAGGAGACAGAGGTGATAAGAAGGACAAGAGGTGGAGACCTCCCAAGAAGCCTCCTGAGGACATACTTGACCATGAAGGCTCAGACACCCAACTCAGGGTAGTAGAGGAGCAGATGTGCATTAATGAAACTCACAGAAACAGAAGGTGAAATCACACATTCGGTGCTTTTAATTCAAAATGAAAACAACATCATCAGACCTCTAGCATCCACCTGACACCACCTTCTCTCCCCATAGACTGCTGGTGGGCATGGGCTGGGCTCAAAAGGAGTTATGGAACCTCTCTGCTGAACTACACTCACACCTCTGTGAACTGTGGTAGGGCTGGACACTGACAAACAAAATCCCTGATGATGGTACCTAAGTAGGTGCAAAGGCAGAGGCCAGCTCCCCAACTCTGGAAGTCTCAAGGGACCCCTTTTGCACTCCGATGACTATGGGTTTCGAAGAAGAAAGTGGGCTGAGTTCCAAGTAGCTCTTCCTTACTACCCCAGCACTAGAGACTGGTGGACTGGGGGCTGGCTGGCAGGGATGGGGAAAAACGGGGCCAAGGACAAGCAGAGCTGGCCCAATGCGGAGGTCTGAATAAGCCACAAGGCAGCTCCAGGCACAGGATGTTCTGTGATTCCACCTCTCTACCCTCTCCCCAGACCCCTTTTCTGCCAGCTTGTCCCATCCATTTGTCCTGGGTGTGGCAGCACGCCAGAGCTGAGAGCAGGCTGGGAAGGAAGAGGCAGATGCCAAATTTTACCTGACTGTGTGTCCCTTTAACACCATCTCCTTGACCTTGTGAGGACTCCCATCCCAGTGTGGGTCAGTGGGACCAGGCAGCACTGAATTCTTTCTCTAGACCCTGGACAAACTGGTCATTGAGGAAGAGCAGCTGACCATGGGGCAGGAAGCGAGTGAGGATGCCCTCGATGCAGTCAGCCCTCAGCAGGAGGTTGGCACCTCCTGGGACTAGCAGTCGGAGGTGGTCAAGGAGAAGGCGAGCCAGCAATCGAAGTGTGCTCTCCACCAGCAGCAGGTTCTCGTGAGTATCCAGCACCAGGGCAAAGCCTATAGAGAGCACGCCTAGCCACACCACTGTCCGAGGCTCCTGGAAAGGGTCCCCTGGCGCCAGGTGGAAGGCCCCACATGGGGCCTCATGAAGGGCAACTGGGTCATCTGAGGACTGGGGCTGCAGGTCCACAGCATGCCGGCCACACGCCTGCTGCTGCAGCTGGTACATGGACTCCACCTGCCTATGGAAAATAGGTGTGTCACAGACTTGTCATCCTCAGGATCACCCCTGGAGCTAGGAGCTGCCATTATCCCCCTAACTAGATGTAGAGACTGAGACCTGGAAAGACTAAGTGCAGTGACCCTGCCCAGGGCCACAGTACACAAAGCATGAGCCCAGATAGGAATTTAGGCTCCAGCCTCCAGGTTCCGAACCATTTCACTCTATGCAGCCAAGAGAAGGCAGGCACTGAACACAGCTCCTTGGACTGGGAAGGGGCATCAGGGGAAGAAGATCGCTCCCCTAACTGATTCACAGAGGCCTCCTCAACATCTCAACAAGAGATGAGAAGTGGAGTATAAGCTACATCCAACCCAGGATTTCTGTAAACTCTCCACCCTCACCCCATCCTGAAGCCTTCTCCAAATAGAAAAGAAAAACCTTCTACTTGGACATCCAGGCTTTTGAAATCACTCTCTGACCTCTCATGAAATCACCTTTCAATCTGGGCCATGTAAAGGCTGCTCTTAAAGACATGTTTGGTTTTCTGTGCCACATAAGGGGGAAGAGGCCCAGAGAACCAAAGAGGTAACAAGAGGCTGGCCCACGGTTGCCCCAGAGTGTTAACCTCCACCCAAAATGCAGAGGGGCCAGGAGACTCCGGCACCTGTTGGTTCAGTCTGGGTCTGGGAGGAAAAGGTCCCAGGCCAGCTACCCCATCTGGAACAGTGTTTCCCAACTATATACTCTCTGGATCCTAGGCTTTCAGGAGGCCTTTGGTGCCCATTCCCATAAACTACATTCTCTCTCCTCTTTAAGGATTCATAAAGCTTAAAGACACACTAAGGGCCCTGAAAAGTCCCGCATTCAAAGCATGTTTAATCTGTACTGTTTACACTCAAATCCCAACTCTTTCACTTTCTAGACTCTCTAGAGCTCATCTGTAATCTTCAAATTCCTTTAACTCACTATATACTCAACTGTAAGGTAGGAATAATATACCTACCTCAAAATACTGTTTCAAAGATAAAATGAGTTCATATACATGAAATACTCAGAACATAAAATGCTTACTATATACAGGCTAAATAATATTAACTACAAAAAAGTTATAGTAAATGCTAAATAACTATAACAAATAATCATGATAATAACATTATTTCTTTAACCCCTTTTCATGTAATACTTGTGAACAACCAGGAAGACTCTTTGAAAGCACTATTCTAAAAACTTTCTGCTTCTTAGTCCTCCTGTTTCTCTGTGCCGTTCCAGAAAACCTATCATAATCACTGACTAGGAAGCCCTAGGCCCAGGCTGGATGGTGTGGTTACCTGGCCACAGCCAAAATCTGCTCCTTTCGGAGAAGTCTGTCCCTCTCAGCACTGTGTGGTTGTGAGTCATTGGGTGAATTCTCGGCGCCAAAGAAGCAGGAGTAGAGCACTCGGCAAAGGCCCTCCTCAGCCTTTGCGGCCCGCAGGGTGTGGATGAGGAAGGCATGGACCATGGCTCTGGAATGATGATACAGAGAAGTCAGACACTTCAGTGAGATGAGTGTCTAACCCCAGCAGGGGAGGCAACCACAGAAAACGTCTGGCCTAGCTCCGTCTGGAGGGCGGTGTGGCTGGTCACTGGTCCTCCTTAGCCACCCAAGACACATGCCCAGCTCTGGCCAGCACCTCTGCCCACAACAGAGTCTAGTGCCTAAGATATCCTGGACAACCCCAAAGCCAAGTTTACAAACTGCTGGCCAGGAATTTTTTTTTTTTTTTTTGGTAGTAGGCATGAGGTTTATTGGTCATAGTATTTTTTTTTAATTTTATGAAATTAATTTTATTTTAATTTTATTTCATCTTAATTTTATAAAATTAAGAAAGTTTCACTTGAAATGTAATTTTATAAAGCATTTTCTCTCTCTCTTGTATTTTTAAAACTGTAAGTTATCAGAGTAAAGGGACACTGGGGAGATGCTCCAGACTGAAGAAGGCAAAAGACACAGGACAGAGGAATACAACCCTGGCAGAGAAATAGGTAGCTTCAAATTACAGCATTATTAGGATACCTGGAAGCATTTAAATATGCATTACAGGTTAAATAATCGTCTTGATCAATACTACCTGGTTTTGAATGTAGGGGAATGTCCTTGTTTTTAGAAAATACACACTTTAAGTACTTCTAAATACACAGGTGAAGGAGCATCATATCTGCAACAAACTGAATTGGAATATTACGTATACAGGACTTCTTTATAAAAAGTTTCTTTCAGTCTTGAAATTGGTAAGCCTGCTGCTGCTGCTAAGTCGCTTCAGTCGTGTCCGACTCTGTGCGCCCCATAGACGGCAGCCCACCAGGCTCCCCCGTCCCTAGGATTCTCCAGGCAAGAACACTGGAGTGGGTTGCCATTTCCTTCTCCAGTGCATGAAAGTGAAAAGTGAAAGTGAGGTCGCTCAGTTGTGTCCAACTCTTAGCGACCCCATGGACTGCAGCCCACCAGGCTCCTCCGTCCATGGGATTTTCCAGGCAAGAGTACTGGAGTGGGTTGCCATTGCCTTCTCCGTGAGATCAAGTCAAAACAAAGACCATGAAATAGAAATAATAATAATGTCTGACTGGCTAAGTGACCAGCCCGGGATTGAAAGGTAGCAGGGATCTGTGACTAAGGGTAAATAGATAGTCGGTTTAAACGAGTTAAAAATGAAGGTTCCAGAAGGCGTTTTAAAACCGGAGCCCGAAGACCTGAGCTGACCTCCCATGACCCTCTAGCCACGAGAAGATTACGTCATCAACCTTCGCCACGGGTCTCGCGCAACCCCGAGGCGCAGTGCATCTGGGGGGGGGGGGCTGTAGTTGCTTGCCCCCAGCTAACCAACTGTGTGGGGTGGGGTGGGGCGGACTGAGTGTGCACCGCAACCCCGGGCCGCTGTCCTCAAGGCGTGGTACTCACCTTTCCTTTCGTGCCTGCAAACTTCTAATAACGGGCCAAGTCCCTCGGGTAAAGGGGCAAAATGGCGGCTGCGCGGCACCGGGGCGCCTGCGCACGTCAGTAGCGGGCGCACGTCAGTAGCGGGCGCGCGTCCGAGCGTGACATTCTCAGGGTGGGCGAGGTCTCATTTCCGGGGATGTGCTCCGAGGGCGGGGTGTGGGCGACTTGCACGGTCTGACAAAGACCCTTAGTCCCAAGTTCACTGTGCGGCCTATGCTGGTCACTCACCGACTGAGTATGCGAGGTTCCCACTGGTAGTCCTGCACCAGCCGAGTTCCAGGCCATTTTCCCCGGCGGCCGCGAGGTGGCGTAGCGACCCGGCTTGTGGCGCTTCCGGAAGAGGCAGGGTCTGAAGGTGCAGGGCGGGCGGATCTCAAACTGGCCCACTTGCGTGGGAACCCGGGTTGTGTGTGTGCTTACTCAGTCGTGTCCGACTCTTTGCGACCCCCATGGACTGTAGCCTGCCAGACTTCTCTGTCCATGGGGATTCTCCAGGCAAGAATACTGGAGTGGGTTGTTATGCCCTCCTCCAGGGGATCTTGCCAACCCAGGGATCGAAACCAGGACTCCCGCGTAGCAGGCGGATTCTTTACCGTCTGAGCCACCAGGAAAGCCCCAGGGAATCTTGAGGGCACCTGTTAAAATTCAGGTTGCTGGGCTTTGGCCCAGAGAATGAAGGCTTGGGGGAAAATAAGCATATTTAGGAAGTTGAGGGAGCAGGGCTTCTGTGTGTGTGTTCCTCCGATGGGTTAAGACTAGGGCTTGAGGAGGGGAGGGGGAAAGACTAGGGCTTGGCTTGGAGTGGACCGATTAAAACTGTGGTCCCAATCCCGTCTCCAGCTGTCACGGACAGTTCAGTCATTTTACTGGGCCCCAGTGAAGCCCCATAGGGTTTAGTAGACCGATTAATTTTTCCTTTCACACTCCTGCCTCTAACAAGCTTCTTCCTTGCCCCCTCTTTGAGGGAGGCTATCAGAAGTATATAAAGGGGACTTCTCTGGTGGTCTAGTGGCCAAGACTCGGTGCTCCTAATGCAGGGGGCTGGGTTCCATCCCTGGTTAGGAAACTAGATCTCATGTGTTCCAACTAAGAGTGGACATGCCAAAGCATTGGAAGATCCTGTGTGCCACAGCTAAGACCTGGTGAAGCCAAATAAATATATGTTAAAAGGCGTGTGTGCACGTGTGTGTGTGTGTGTGTGTGTAAGTGCTTCCCTATTGGAGTCTTGGCTTAGAAGTGTTTGGGGCGCTGCAAGACTTCTCTGGGCCACGTGGCTTGCCCTGGTCTCCCCAGCCCCCTACCTCCCAACACATAATCATTTTACTTATCGGCAGGTCAACTGCTGCAACCTACCCAGATGTGCTCTGTGCCTCAGAACCCCGCAATGGTGATTCCCTCGGCCTGGCCTGCCCTTTCCTCCCCTTTATTAGCCCTTCAAAAGGTACTCAGACCAAAACTTAGGGGAAGCCTTCCTTCTAGACTGCCCATTAGCGGTCTGCTGTCCCGTTTACACCCACTGTGAGGGTCTGCCTAAGGTGCTGATGTCTCCTTTGGGATACACCCTGGCTGTGATGCCCAGTTTCAGTCACCAGGGCCAAACACAAGGTCGACCTGCAGGCAACCCAAACACACTCCTTGGTGACTGAGGAAAGAAGGGCAGTGCAGCTCAGGCAGAGAAACTGGTGTGCAGACTGGGCTCCTCTGGCCATAGGACTCAGGCAAAGAGGCAGGGAAGGGAAGCTAGAGGAGATAGCCTGGGTGCTGGCCAGAGCATGTGGGCATTCTGGTCACAGATGCAATATGTAAATATTTTTGTATGTGGAGGGGCAATCCCAGAGATAGTGGGGCCTCAGCCAATAGACTGGGATGATGTTGGCTCAGTTCCTGGTCCCTATTGCTCTGAGCCAGGACTCATGTCTGCCAGCTGATTACAGCAAAGAGCTGACCGAGGGCACTGTTTGCTGGGGGCCAAGTGACATCTGGAACACACTATTCTGGCCTCAGTCCACTCCGCAGGCAGTGAGTCCACTCCAGGTCCCAGGCTAGTGTGAGGTACATGGAGGAGACAGCAGTCAGAAGCTGGCCTGAGCTTCTGGAGGTCAGGGGTGACCCAGATGTAGGTGGTGTCAAGGTAAGTATAGCAGGCTCAGATGTCATTTTCAACTTTTGGTAACTTGTGTCATAGGCCAACTTGTGCCCTCAAAGTCAAAGCAAGGTGCTGAGACAGTGAGGCAGGAAGGGGCCTGGGTCCCCAAAGACTGCAGAAACTTCTTGCTGAATGAGGAGCACATATATTTATTTTGTTCAACTGCTGTATGGGGTTTCTGTTAGATGCTGCTGTTGTTCAGTCGCTAAGTTGTGGATGAATCTTTGCCATCCCATGGACACTAGCACTCCAGGCTACGCTGTCCTCCACTATCTCTGTGAGTTGCTCAAATTCATGTCTATTGAATCAGTGATGCTATCTAACCATCTCATCCTCTGTCGTCCCCTTCTCCTCTTGCCTTCAATTTTTCCCAGCATCAGGGTTTTTTCCAGTGAGTCAGCTCTTCACATCACGTAGCCAAAGTATTGGAGCTTCAGCTTCAGCATCAGATTTATTTCCTTTAGGATTGACTAGTTTGATCTTGCAGCCCAAGGGACTCTCAAGAGTCTTCTCCAACACCATAGTTCGAAAGCACCACTTCTTCAGCGCTCAGCTTTCTTTATGGTCCAACTCTTATATCCATACATGACTACTGGAAGAACCATAGCTTTGAACATACGGACCTTTGTTGGCAAAGTGATGTCTCTGCTTTTTAATGGCTGTCTAGGTTTGTCCTTTCCTTCCAAGGAGTAAGCATCTTTTAATTTCATAGCTGCAGTCACTGTCTGCAGTGATTTTGGAGCCCAAGAAAATAAAAATCTGTCACTGTTTCCACTTTTTCCCTTCCTATTTGCCATGAAGTTATGGGACTGGATGCCTTGATCTTAGTTTTTTGAATGTTGCATTTCAAGCCAGCTTTTTCACTCTCCTTTTTCACTTTCATCAAGAGGCTCTTTAGTTCCTTTTTGCTTTCTACCATTAGAGTGATATCATTTGCATACCTGAGGTTTTTGCTATTTCTGCTGGCAATCTTGATTCCAGCTTATGATTCATCCAGCCTGGCATTTTGTATGATGTACTCTGCATATAAATTAAATAAGCAAGCTGACAATATACTGCCTTGTCATAATACTTTTCAAATTTTGAACCAGTCCATTTGTCTATGTCCAGTTCTGTTACTTATTGACCTGAATACAGGTTCTCAGGAGACAGGTGAGGTGATCTGGTACTCTAATCTGTCTGAGAATTTTCCAGTTTGTTGTGATCCACAAAGTCAAAGATGATAGCGTAATGAATGAAGCAGAAGTAGATATTTTTCTGGAATTCCTTTGCTTTCTGCACGATCCAGTGAATGCCGGCAATTTTATCTCTGGTTCCCCTGCCTTTTCTAAACCCAGCTTGTACATCTGGAAGTTCTCAGTTCACATACTGCTGAAACCTAGCTTGAAGGATGTTGAGTATAACCTTGTTAGCTTGTGAAATGCACACAGTTGTACAGCAGTTTGATCATTCTTTGCCATTGTCCTTCTTTGGGATTGGAATGAAAACTTTTTCCAGTCTTATGGCCACTGCTGGGTTTTCCAAATTTGCAGGTATATTGAGTGCAGCACTTTAACAGCATCATCTTTTAAGATTTGAAATAGCTCAGCTGGAATTCTGTCACCTCTACTAGCTGTGTTTGTTTAATGCTTTCTACCAGTCCATCCTAAA